>NW_015552564.1:1627013-1627286 GCF_001515605.1 Sinocyclocheilus anshuiensis
TTGTTGTCGAAATAGCGCAAAAACAGGAAATATGGTGTCTAAAACGTAAGTCTCTTAATTAACTTCTTGTTCATTGAACTGTTCTAAAAAATGAATATCACATTTGTAATCGGTTATTATTTGGAGAAAAAAAACGACAAATTGTGAAATTGATTAACTATATGAAGTGGTGTTTTGAATGTTTTTTGCAAAATACTCGATAATGTGAAATCGCACATCGTTAAAACAACAATTACGATATTATCGCAGACGATATATATCGCACACCCCTAA
>NW_015552564.1:1628401-1631235 GCF_001515605.1 Sinocyclocheilus anshuiensis
TCTTTGGAGTGTTACAAGCTCTTGGTGCATAAAGAATATCTGTAAAGTTGCAAAGACTGAAGTCTCAAATCCAAAGAGCTATTCTTTATAAAAGTTAAGAGTCAACCACGCCTACCTAAAACGGCTCGTTATGAAAGAAATGAAAAATTCAGTGTCTTTGCAGAACAAGTTATCAAATATGACAGTAAAGCCTTTCATATGTATTTTTTTAAAAATCAGATTTTTTTCACGTAATTGCTGTTCTTTTGAACTTCTATTCCTTAAAGAATCTGAACATATATATATATTATAATATTCAAAATATCATGTACCACAATGTAATTAAAAACATTAGACAACAACTTTTTCAACGTTAATAATAAATGTTTCTTGAGCACCAGATCAGCACATTACAATGATTTCTAAAGGATCATGTGACACTGAAGACTGGAGTAATGATGCTGAAAATTCAGCTTTGCATCGCATAAATGAATGACATTTTACAATGTATTAAAATAGACAACAGTCATTTTAAATCATAATAATATTTAACATTATTACGTTTTTTCCTGTATTTTAATCAAATAAATGCATCCTTGGTGAGCATTAATTATTCCAAACTTTTGAACAACAGTGCATTACATCAGCTGATAATGATATATTATGCTATTGTCTTTCTGACCTCTCTCAGCTCACGGATCTGCTCAGCCAATCCACCGATCTCAGAGTAAGAAACGCTGCCAGGATCTTCATGAGACATGTTGTACACTAGAGGATCCACTTCACGAGGCAAATACCTTTAAAAAAGAAAAGAGGTTCTCGTAAAACATACCAACTGAATATTAAAGGCAATATTCAGATACGCAAACATACCTAGACTGTCAGGCAAGAGCACAAGCAGAGCTAAACATGCTTGATGAGATTGACCTTCTTAGCACTTACCTCATGATCGTGAGAGTCGTCATGTCCAGAGCCACTCTAGTTCCTGGTTTAAGCTTGGTTTTATCCAGCTGAAATAATACAAGGCCAGGTAAGACAAATGACTTGGCAGTCACACAAAAATATTAATTAGCTATAAAGTACAATCAATATGCTCACCTGTCTGCGACATCCAACCACATAACGTGGGCCATTAGTTGCTTTGACAATAACTACAAAAGAAAAAGAATTCAGCATCAGACTACACTATAAAATACACCAGAATAAAGTTGATCTGGACTTACATTTCTCCTCTGTCAGTTGTTTCAGCACCTCACCGACAATCTAAAAAAACAATGAAACGATCAAACCATAAGAACTACAGGTATCTAGCTCATTTATTGCGGAAATAATAAAACACCAGAGAGTATTTTGCTGAGATCTTACCTGTCCCACACTCTGTAAAGCTTTTAGATCATTCTCAGACTTCTCATACTGTTTAGTGAGCTCCTTCAGCTGCTCTCTCACTGCAACAGAGGTTTCAGGACGATATGAAGCGATAAAGTGTTTATTTACATGTACAAACTTGGTAAAGGTTTCATCTGCTTCATGTATCAGAGATGCTAAAGGTTCATTGCGAGTGTTTCCTCATGGAGAATAACTGAGAAATGACTGTTTTTAATTGCATATGTTATTAAATACAGCTAGAACATTTAGAAGCATGCTGTGTGCCTTTATTTAGTAATTTAATAGGGGTCCGTTGTTAACATTTGCTGTTACCATTAGCGGCTAATTGATTTCAGCACTGCATGACAAAGCGACTTACAACACAGACAGCCGAAATAAAGCAAACAGCCGGAGAAGCTGCCAAACTGCTCAATATCAGCCTGGCGTGCATAGAAATTCACCACTCTTACACTCTTTGAGGCGTCCGTCAATCTCTTTATGCTCCAGTAATTTCTTTCTGTAGTCTTGTAAACCTTTCTCCCTGTTATCCGCCATGTTCACGGCCGCTGGCTTCACTCTCTTCTTCTTCTTCTTCTTTTGGTTTTATGGCGGGTTGCGAACCAACTTCATAGGTACATACCGCCACCTACTGTGATGGAGTGTGAAGAGAATGTACTCACCTAAATCTTAAATTCTGTTCATTATTCCACAATTCTTAAGAAATCTCATGACTGCACTTATTTGTTTTCCTGCATTTGGACCATCATTCAGGATACTACTTAATGAAAATTCTTTAACTCCTAAGGATTGTAATTCATCTTTAAGTCGATCCCTTTCTCTTTCATATGCTGTACATACCATCATAACGTGTTCCACTGATTCCTCTGTTAAACAAACATTACATAGACCAGTATTGTTTCCCTATCATGTATAGTGTTTGTGTTTGTTTTTACTTTTAAACGAGTGAAAAATCATGCCAATAATTTTTTTTGTCTAAATATTATATTTTGAGGGAGTTACATATTTGTCCACTGTAGTGGACACCATGCATCAAAGGTATAAAAAAGTGAATCAATAGAACTTAATGTGTGGTCAGAAAACATGTTTTTTTTTTTTTACATTTACTACAAGAAAAGGGAATGAATACACATAAGAACATAAGAACACAAGCTATGTCATGACGGCACAGAAAGGTTAAGTGTAACAAACAAAAAGTAAGAGTGTGTTTGTATGGGGCAGGGGTGTGTGGAGTGGGGGTGGTGGGCTTTTCATACACACGTGAGCACAAATACACACACACACACAAGCACACACACCCTCCCACCACACACTCGAACGCAATCATGCGCACAAATATCTGCACTCATACAGTACACATGTATACAGGTGGGTTGCTACCCAGAAGGTTGGGTTAAACATTTAACCAAAACTGCTGGGTCAAAACAACCCAATCGCTGGGTTTGTCCATATTTCACCCAGCACTGGGTTGT
>NW_015552564.1:1631245-1681050 GCF_001515605.1 Sinocyclocheilus anshuiensis
TGTGGGTTGCTACCCAGAAGGTTGGATTAAACATTTAACCAAAACTGCTGGGTCAAAACTGTCACACTCGGGACAAGGAGGCAAACAGGCAGAGTAATTCAAAGGATTAGGGTTTATTAAACACAACGGAGAAAATGCTTCCAACAGAAAGGAATCAAATTAGGATATCTGGAAGCTGAGAACACAGTCTTATCTGTAGTAGAGTACAAGTTCCATGGTCGATAGCAGAGGAATCCTAGGCTTTAGGCAGGCAGGCAGGAGGAACCAGAGTTGAGAGGCTTGTAACCTCGAGACCAGTCGATGAGTGAATGCGGTGAGTGAGTATTTGAGTGGTGTGGTAAGTGGGTGCAGGTGTCCGTGATCAGTAATCAGGTGATTGTGAGCGGGTGTAGGAGGTTGATTCGGCTGGTGAGGCAGGTGTTTCGGTGACAGATACAAGTTCCATTAAGTAAATTTCACCCAGCACTGGGTTGTATTTAACCCAGCATTTTTTAGAGTGTACATGGTGCATGACGTCCACTGGAGTGGACATATATATTTTCTATCACAGAAAAAAATGTACAAGAAAAATATTGTTAAAATCTGGTTCAAACTATTTCTGACATCCTATTTAGGTGAAAAATATTTTTGTACCTGTCTGGTTTTCTGAGAATAAAAGGATTTAACACTTATTCCTGAGGCACATGGTGCATCCCCTTTCCCCGCCACCATTTTGAATATATTATGCAATATCTCAAAAAAATAAATAAAGACAACATTTAAATGGAATCATAGACAGCACTTTGAGGGTTCGCCAGTTGGTGGTTGGGACATGATGCTACATCTTAAATGGTTTAAAATGGCTTCCAAATATCTGTCCACTGTAGTGCATCAGAGGGTATCTATCTATCTATCTATCTATCTATCTATCTATCGATGTCTTTCGCAGGGTGCAACCAAATAAAAACAATACAATCAGTAAAAAATGATTGCTATGACGCAATCTCATATGAGTGAGATAATGATGTGCAAATCGTTTGTGATAAACACTTCAATATTCCATAACAATAATGATTGTTCATTTTGATTGTTCAATGACTTTAAATAAATAAAACTAAATAAATAAATAAGAACAAAGCAATATTGCAAAAGTAAAAAATAATTTAGTACCTTTATTTAACCAGGAAAAGACTGAAGACTGAAAAGACTTAAAATCTCTTTTCCAGGAGTGCCCTGGCCAAGATAGGCAGCCGAGTTTGCATATACAAATAAACAACATAGTTACAACATACAATACAAAACCAACATGTAACCAATTAAAAACAATTACACACCGTTAAGTTGCTCTCTAGATTACATAGTAAAGACTTAAAATAATTATAAGGCACCAAGTTTTGTAACTTCATCTCCTTTTGGGGAAGAATCCAATCTGAGGCGGCAGCATTTTTAAAAGAGGTTTTACCAAGCTCAGTTCTAACGAGGGGCACACAGAGATTATACTTTGATTGAGAATGTAGTGAATAATTTCCAAACAAAGTCCTTTGTATAAGACAACAGAGATAAAATGGCAAGTGACCCAAAATTGCTTTATATATCAACAGATGCCAATGCATTTTTCTCCGAATTCTCAAGGAAGGCCATACAACTCTTTTATATAATTCACAATGATGAGCTGAAAATTTACAATCAGTTATAAATCTCAGAGCACCATGGTACAAAGCATCCAAGGAGGAAAGAAGGTGAGAGGGGGCATGCTGATAAACCACGTCCCCATAGTTGAGAATCGGTAGAAATGTAGCGGACACCAATTTCTTCCTCACATTAAATGGGAAACATGATTTATTTCTAAAGTAAAACCCTAATTTCTTCTTTAATTTTTTTTCTCAAATACTTAATATGTGAACCAAAACGTAATGTGTTATCTAGATATTTGTACTCTGACACTGAGGTAATTTGGCTCCCCTGAGAAGTTTCAATGACAATAGAGTTCTCTAAAGAAGTTCTAGAATTTGAAAATAGCATACATTTAGTTTTTTCAAAGTTTAAAACCAACTTCAAAGCATAAAACTTGTTTTGGATAATATCAAAAACAAACTGTAATGCAGCCACAGACTGTTGCTTAGAGGGAGCTAAACAATAAACGATAGTATCATCTGCATAAAAATGGAACCTTGCTTTATCAATATTAAAATCAAGGCAATTTATACAGTATATATACTGAATAATAACGGCCCCAACACAGATCCTTGTGGAACTCACTTGACAACCTCCAGAAGATCTGAATGAGCACCTTCCACCTGGACTAAGTGAACTAAGTTAAATAAGTGGACTAAGTTAAATAAGCAGTGAACCATAAAATAACATTTTCTGATAGTCCTACCCATCTAAGCCTATGTAATAATATATTGTGATCCACAGTGTCAAAGGCCTTTGATAGGTCAATAAAAAGACATGCACATTAATAATACCTGTTTCTTGACACTATTAGACTATTGGTTAACTGGGGTGACATAAGGCTGGTTACCATTGGTTTATTTTGGTAGAGCGGATGGCTGACACTTGATAATGCTGCTTCGCTGAAAACATAAACACCTGAGTGATACAATGTCTGAAGCTGTTTTTAAGAATTGCACCACAGTTTTCTTTAATCCTTGATGTATGAAATGAAACAGGATATTCATTTATAAACAGTTATAAGAAAATATGTAAATACTTTTTACCTGATGGTTAGCATTTTTAGAGTTATTGAATACATTTTTTTATTTATTTATTCATTCATTTTGAGAATGGATCAGAATGGATTGATTTTTTTAAATGTTTGTTAAAGTTATATTTTAAGAGAGGTGTATAGGTGTATGGTTTATTATTGCAAACGTGTGATGATGTATGTCATACTAAAACCAAAATAATAATTTGAAGCTGGTACCATACTTGCTCAAAGGCACCGAGCGATGCATATCTCTCAACAACAACAACCTCCTCCCTGCTGAACTGACTCCATCCTCACTATAAAACACTAAAGATGGCCTTGTGAAACTGAGGCATGCAGCTCAACCACACAGTGGCAGCACAACCATTTATTTAATAAGAAATGAAAGAGAAAAAAATAACTAAAGAAAAAAACTCTGTGTAAAAGTAAATAATAAAGAGTTTATGGAGACAGTTCACCAACCGTAAGATTTACTGAAAAAAAGTAAAAAATGAAGGAAATAATGTAGTAAACAGTGTAACTAATGACTAAAAGTTGATGCCAAAGACAATGTGGGCTTAAAACCCAGATTCTGCATTTTTGTCACTTCCTCTTGGTGAACATTTGACCAGACATCTTTCCCACAGAGGACAAACTGTTTACAGAAAGACAAATTTTCATCTTATTTGTTGATCCTCAGTCATTCCGATTCTATTTTTCTATTAAATACTATATTTAAATCTTTACAACAGTTGATAGTAACCAAGGGCCAATCACGATGATTAAGAAACATTAGAGAACCAGTGACATTAAGTGGAATTTTCAGAATTGTCATTGTAACTATACCTCTAAAAAGTATCACACACACAAACACACTTCAATAAAAAAAACCCACTAATTTACATAAACTGAGACAAAGACATTTCACCCTAAAATCAAAAGGAAAAAAAGACATAATATTCCTTGCATCACAGCCCCATCTGTGATTCTCTCGGAATAAGGCTCTCTGGTTCCAGAGATGTTTGAAAGTACATTCTGTGGTAAACGATGGATTTAGTGTAAATCCGTTGGACTAACATTAATGAAAAATAAAATTAAACAGGCCTTATTTTATTTGCAAGAATAAGACCACAGCCAAGAGGGAGACTTGCAATCTATCATTTAATCCTCGGTCTGTTTGAACAGACAATATCAGTAAATCTCCAGGACTCACATCTCTGCTCTCTCAGCAGCTTGACTTACTGTGTAATTTTATTTGAAATCAGCGTAGATCGAAAGCACTAACCAAACCTTTTTCCCCCCTTTTGACGGCATGTCTGCATCCTTGTCAGATCCAGGAAATAAAGACAGTGGGAAACACTTGAATTCAGTTTACCACAAAATGTCACTACAGCCAATCCTAGCTCAGTTTCACATCCTCTCCACTTTCCATGTAAGCAGTGTAAGTATGCATATGTGGACATAAACTACACTTCCTAGTGGATTTAGTTGGTTTATACGGCCTAAAAGCTAAGAGATGTATGACCTCACTGTCATTAATTGTCTTGCTCATGCAGAGGAGCCTGGGAACATTATACAACTGACAAAGAGACAAGACTTCTGGCCTTCTTATAGATAAGTGCCTCCTTAGAGAATGCTGAATGAAGCATTACATGTTGTCAGAGTTTTATTCAGCCAGACAACATTATCAGATCTGAAGTCTCTGTGTAGGTTAAAATCTACTGAGAAAGTTAAGAACTGTTTGTTATGACAGGTTCTTGGTATGACGCACGTACACAGTGTACGTGAAAGTGAAACGCAGGCCTCAGAGATGATTATGATAAATGGGTGAGAAACACATGACCTGTGTTGGGAATCCACGTTTAAGAGCTGTCACAGGTATCCAAATGTTTATAAATATGCTCTGTTTTAAACCACAGACAGCACTTTGTGCTTTTTTTTTGTTTGTTTCATAAGAATACACATTGAGATTAAATTATTTATTCCTGGAATCCTTGATTAGGATTAATAGGAGTTACATTAGGAAAAAATGACAGGGTTTATGTTCCATTTGAGATTCAAATACATACAAAACCAGACTTTTTTTGTTCCTTTTTTGAGGCAAGAATATGAGTTGTTGTGGGCAAGGAGATAGAATTTAGAAATGCTATGATTCTGGATTTGAACCTTCATTGCCTGTATGAGCACAATATCTTAAAGGTGCATTCAGTGGTTCTTTAGCTAGCTTCAGTATCACTGTTATTTATCGTGCGTTCAAGTCCTCCTGGAAAGTTCGAATTTACAATGTCAGTTGTATTTAAATCATTTGGTCAGAATAAGATGACAATGTATTTTTTCTACAAAACAACATTTTTTAAAACTCTACTTCTACAAAATAATTAAAGAATGTGCATCAGAATGTGTTTTTATTCAGTTTATGAAGGTGCTATGAATTGGTTTATATTCTATTCTATTGTAAAATAACTACAGTAAAATAAATTAAATTAAATTAAAAAATAATAATTTAATTAACTGAAAAAATGTACCGCCAATACAGACTCTGTATGTGCATCCCCCATATTTTCTCACTGACATGCCCCCAACTGGTCCCAGATGACACACTACTATGCACTTATTCTATGTACTCAACCATTTAGTATATGAATTATATATGGTTATTTTGTCATCCAGCATTTGAGTCTGGTAGCCCCTCCCACTCCAGTATGTAATCATGTTTAAAGTCAACATAAAGTGCCATTAACAGCTATTTTACTTCTGGATTCTAATGTATTTCGAAGTAAAACGGGATATTTAACAAGACAAATTTTAGAGCAGGGTTTAATTTTATCCATTCATGCCAGAATGGAGCCAGGCATTAACAGACTGAGGGATTGAAAAGTAAGAGGTATTTGTGACGTTAGCTGAAAAATTGTTTATTTCAGAGGAAGAGCAGAATTTTGCTAAATGTTAAAAGGATAGTTCACCAAAAAAATAAAAGTTTGCTGTTAATTTACTCTCCCTCAGGCCATCCAAGATGTAGATGACTGGCTTTTTTTTTTTTAAAGAAGAACAGTGAAGAAGATTTTTAGGTGAAACCATTGTCCTTGGCAGTTCATACACAGCACGTCCGCCGCAGCACTGGTATATGGCGAAACAAGTCGCAACACAATGGAAACAAGCCACAAAACAATTAAATTAGCACAATACAATGGAAACAAGCCACAACACAATGAAATTAGCACAACACAATGGAAACAAGCGAAACAAGTCGCAACACAATGGAAACAAGCCACAAAACAATTAAATTAGCACAATACAATGGAAACAAGCCACAACACAATGAAATTAGCACAACACAATGGAAACAAGCGAAACAAGTCGCAACACAATGGAAACAAGCCACAAAACAATTAAATTAGCACAATACAATGGAAACAAGCCACAACACAATGGAGACAAGCCACAACACAATGGAAACAAGCCACAAAACAATGAAATTAGCAAAATACAATGGCACAATGAAATTAGCACAACACAAAGGAAACAAGTCGCAACACAACAAAATTAGCACAACACATTGAAAATAAGCTGCAACACAGCGAAATTAGCACAACACAACAAAATTAGTCCTATGCGTTGTGTTGTAGCGATTTCATTGTGTTTTGCATTACTGGGCCACTGCAGTCTCTGTGTTTTTAAATCAAATTTAAAGACTAATTTTTACACCTTTGCATTTGAGTGATGCTGTGTACGGTACTTTTGATATATGTTTTTGTGTATATATACTTTTTTTTTTCTCCTTTTAATTTTAATCTCTGTTGCTTCTTATCTAATCTTTTATTGTTATGCACTTTGGATCAATGATGTTTGTGTTAAAGTTGTGCTCTATAAATAAATTGACTTGACTTGACATAAAACTTTTACACAAGCACTTGCCAATGTGGCCGTCTGTTGTTCTTGCAGTCTCCGCTATTTTGTTGCTGTTGTTGTTCCATAGCTTTAGTTTCGTTTTTTTTTACTGTGAAACAGCAGCCTGGGCCAGTGTAAAACAAATGCAATGTGTATGTGCGACCTGCATGTACAAAGTGCACATGGTTACAAAAATCAGGTAGTGCTTGTACAGTATGCGCACACTATTCTGTATGGAAAGCCAGTGAGGTCAAAAATGCGCAAATTTTAACATGTAAACTACATGTTGAGGACACGTTGTTTGTGCGTTGTTTATGCCTAGAATATGCGTTGTGTGCGTGTAGATTATGCGTCAATTACGCATTGATTTTCACACGTAAACAACTTGTATTCTACACATAAAACAACACGTCCTCAACTTTTGTCTTACATGACTTTCCAGAATTCTGATGACAAAATCAGAAAAAAAGCTGAGAACGGTTTGCCTTAAACTCTGGATTAAATGTAGGCTAATAATGTTGTAAATAATGTTAATTTTCTTGCACAGACTGATCGTTTCGCTTCACAAGACCTTAATGTATCGCCGGGAGCCACTGGTATTGATTTAGTCTTGTCTGTATGTTTCTTCTTTTTTCTCTTTTTTCATGTTTTCTTCTTTGACAAACGTGCAGTTTATGAATTGCCAAGGAAAATGGTTTCACCTAAAAATCTTCTTTACGGTTCTACTGAAGAAAAAAAGGCACCTACATCTTGGATAGCCTGTAGGTCAGTAAATGTATAGCAAATTTTCATTTTTGGCTAATCTTTTATTTAGAATAGAGCAGACAAACAAATCACACATAATAAGACAAAGAATGTGCTTTAAATAAAACGATTGTGATGCTGTCCATGTTATAATGCCCTGCAGTTCCAGTGATGGAAGGCTCAAAGAACGCATGGCTCTGTTTTGTTTTGACAGTCTGCAATGCCTGAGCTAATCACAGTTTGCAACACAATGAAATTAGCACAACACAATGGAAACAAGCGAAACATGTCGTAACACAATGGAAACAAGCCACAAAACAATGAAATTAGCACAACACAACAGAAACAAGCCACAACACAATGAAATTAGCACAACACAACAGAAACAAGCCACAACACAATGAAATTAGCACAACACAAAGGAAACAAGTCGCAACACAACAAAATTAGCACAACACATTGAAAATAAGCTGCAACACAGCGAAATTAGCACAACACAACAAAATTAGTCCTATGCGTTGTGTTGTAGCGATTTCATTGTGTTTTGCATTACTGGGCCACTGCAGTCTCTGTGTTTTTAAATCAAATTTAAAGACTAATTTTTACACCTTTGCATTTGAGTGATGCTGTGTACGGTACTTTTGATATATGTTTTTGTGTATATATACTTTTTTTTTTCTCCTTTTAATTTTAATCTCTGTTGCTTCTTATCTAATCTTTTATTGTTATGCACTTTGGATCAATGATGTTTGTGTTAAAGTTGTGCTCTATAAATAAATTGACTTGACTTGACATAAAACTTTTACACAAGCACTTGCCAATGTGGCCGTCTGTTGTTCTTGCAGTCTCCGCTATTTTGTTGCTGTTGTTGTTCCATAGCTTTAGTTTCGTTTTTTTTTACTGTGAAACAGCAGCCTGGGCCAGTGTAAAACAAATGCAATGTGTATGTGCGACCTGCATGTACAAAGTGCACATGGTTACAAAAATCAGGTAGTGCTTGTACAGTATGCGCACACTATTCTGTATGGAAAGCCAGTGAGGTCAAAAATGCGCAAATTTTAACATGTAAACTACATGTTGAGGACACGTTGTTTGTGCGTTGTTTATGCCTAGAATATGCGTTGTGTGCGTGTAGATTATGCGTCAATTACGCATTGATTTTCACACGTAAACAACTTGTATTCTACACATAAAACAACGCGTCCTCAACTTTTGTGATGTGTAGCTTTCCAGAATTCTGATGACAAAATCAGAAAAAAAGCTGAGAACGGTTTGCCTTAAGCTCTGGATTAAATGTAGGCTAATAATGTTGTAAATAATGTTAATTTTCTTGCACAGACTGATCGTTTCGCTTCACAAGACCTCAATGTTTCGCCGGGAGCCACTGGTATTGATTTAGTCTTGTCTGTATGTTTCTTCTTTTTTCTCTTTTTTCATGTTTTCTTCTTTGACAAACGTGCAGTTTATGAATTGCCAAGGAAAATGGTTTCACCTAAAAATCTTCTTTACGGTTCTACTGAAGAAAAAAAGGCACCTACATCTTGGATAGCCTGTAGGTCAGTAAATGTATAGCAAATTTTCATTTTTGGCTAATCTTTTATTTAGAATAGAGCAGACAAACAAATCACACATAATAAGACAAAGAATGTGCTTTAAATAAAACGATTGTGATGCTGTCCATGTTATAATGCCCTGCAGTTCCAGTGATGGAAGGCTCAAAGAACGCATGGCTCTGTTTTGTTTTGACAGTCTGCAATGCCTGAGCTAATCACAGTTTGTGGCTTTGCTGATGAAGCCATAAAGGAAAGTGCATTAGGCAGCATTCTGAGCACAAACTGGCCTCGTGTCCATTGACGTATTCCAGATTTCACACTTCCGTTCCAATGAACCATGTGATGCATGAAGTTCTGTTATTATTTGGGTTATCTTATCTCATGAGTATGATTAACTGCTAAATAACAGGCTTACTTGTGTTTTATTTATCTATTTGAAATGAGAGACTGGATTGTTAGCTGGCAAGCATTTTGTACGGATGCTGTGTACTGTTTATAGTAGGTTTAATGAGAGTAAAGGAGCATATTTACAGTGGTGAGCCAGCAAACACTGACCATAAATTGTATCCTCATTGAAAGAAGCTTTTGAGATTTGTTTCTCACTTTTCACTAAACAAAGGGATGAAATTTCCCAGTGGTCTAAATTTATCTCCTTCACAAAAAAAATGTAACATCTGTTTCAAAGAAAGAAGAAACAAAGAAGTTATGTTTAAAATTAAATGTATGACCACAATGTGCATCTAGTAATACTGAGGTTGTTTGGAACATCAAAGCACTGAGTTCAGAGAAAACTCCAGCTAAATGTGTGATTATTTATTCTCCAGTCATGACCGCAAAATCGTCATCAAAATGATTAACTACATAATGGGAGAGGAGGACAACAGTGTTTTTGTTATGTTTTATTATTATTATTTTATGAAGTAATTGTTAAAAAATAAGGAGACTTTTTGTTTTTCAAACTATAATATATCAAACAAATGTCATAAGATTTTTATTTTTTTTTTGGCCCATTATTGTGTGACAGTTGTAATTCTTGGGGGGAAAAAACACAATCACAGAAATCATTTTCAAACTGTAAATATTGATTTTATACTGTATCATTATATTTTCATGTTTAATTTTAATGATGCATTTCATATTTTAAGATTAAAAGTCTGGGACAAAAGTAAAGCGATAAAATTGAATCAGAATAAAAGTCAAAAGTCAAAAATAAAAGTTTTATCAACCACTAAGACATCAAATTGCCTTAGGTTCAAGAAACATCTTCATAGTGATCATTTTAAAACAACTGAGAATAATATATATACATATATCTTAATTCACATCTTTATGCAGAGTGTTTACATCAATTTTCTTCAAAAGGTGTAAACATAGTAATGCATGGCTGCAAACATTAATATATCAAACAAATGTCATAAGATTTTTTTTTTTTTTTTGGCCCATTATTGTGTGACAGTTGTAATTCTTGGGGGAAAAAAACACAATCACAGAAATCATTTTCAAACTGTAAATATTGATTTTATACTGTATCATTATATTTTCATTTTAATTTTAATGATGCATTTCATATTTTAAGATTAAAAGTCTGGGACAAAAGTAAAGCGATAAAATTGAATCAGAATAAAAGTCAAAAGTCAAAAATAAAAGTTTTATCAACCACTAAGACATCAAATTGCCTTAGGTTCAAGAAACATCTTCATAGTGATCATTTTAAAACAACTGAGAATAATATATATACATATATCTTAATTCACATCTTTATGCAGAGTGTTTACATCAATTTTCTTCAAAAGGTGTAAACATAGTAATGCATGGCTGCAAACATTATGCAATTACTACTTTACATTAAGCATTGCTTGAGTGAAATTCAGATACTCCCAACACCTTTTTGTGCAAACTGCGTGACCGTAGTGTGCGTGTGCGAGCACGTGTGATTGCAGTAATTCCTGTGTGCTGTATAGGTACTGTATGCTAATTTCCGTTATTACAGTTAACTATGCAAAGTGATATGGACCTGTAATGCGGTCAAGAGAGCTGCCTGGAACTACGTTCGCCCTGCGTTTCCCTGAAAATAATTGCAGACCTGAGAACGTTCATCAGCCAATCAGATTCAAGCATTCAACGGCCCCGTAGTATAACATTAAAATAATCCATGTGACATCAGTGGTTCAACCATAATTTTACGAAACTACGAGAATACTTCAGCGTATGTACGTGGATTCGTTGTTTACGTTCAGATCAAAGCGTAAACAATGTATCCGCGTACATACCTTGCGTACGTTGTTTACGTATGTGATAAAAAAAAATCCCCAAAATGGCGCTATAGGGTGACACGGAGGAGTCGAATTGTTGAATAAAGTCGCTATTTTTGTTTTCTTTGCGCACAAAAAGTATTCTCGTAGCTTCGTAAAATTATGGTTGAACCATTGATGTCACATGGGCTATTTTAAAGATGTCCTTGCTACGTTTCTGAGCCTTGATCGTGTTAGGATCCTTGCTGTCTATGGGAGGGTCAGAGAGCTCTCGGAATTCATCAAAAATATCTTAATTTGTGTCTTTCGAATATAGTGAAGTTAAAGTCACAAGTTTCCAGAAAAAAATGTTACTCAAGTAAAGTACAGATCCGCAAAAAGTGTACTTAAGTACAGTAATCAAGTAAATGTACTTCATTAATGTCCACCCCTGAGCATTTGTGTGTTCAGAAGGAAGGACAGACAGCCACTGTAGAGACAGTGGAGATTGTTGATTCTAAAGGCTGCTCAAAAGACAGCATAATTCTAGAGTAAACACAGCTGCTTCACTTAGACATGCCAAACCCTTGGTCTCTGTGCGTGGGAACCACAACTAAGAATGCGTAACACACTAGCAGGCCTAGATGGATTTTTTTGCTCTGATTTTAGGGGAAATCTGGGGCTGGTTGCACGAGCTGTCCGTGAGTTACAACGTAACCTAGTTTTAAGGGTAAAGGGGCGCTAAACGTATGCATTCTACATATAAACAAAAGTAACGGAAGCTTTCGGCTATGAGTAATGGTTGGAATAAAATAACAGATTACAGATTGACGGAATTTCATTATTGTTATTTATAATTTTTTGTAATCCCACAGACTTCAACCCTTTAGACATACACTACTTGTCAAAAGTTTGGAAAAAAAAAATATTTCTTTATTTAATATTTGAATGTTTTTGAAAGTCTCTTATGCTCACTAAGACTCCATTTATTTGATCAAAAATATAGTAAAAAGTGATATTGTTAAATATTATTACAATCTAAAATGTTACATGATCCTTCGGAAATCATTCTAATATGCCGATTTGCTCCACAAATATTAAAAATGGTTCTTATTATTATCAGTGTTAAAAAAAAAATTTTTTTGCTGTTTAATGTTTTTTTGTGATACTTTTTTAGGATTCTAATAAAAGAGTAGGCCTATTTTTATAGAAATATTGGTAACACTTTAGTATAGGGACCAATTCTCACTATTAACTAGTTGCTTAATAGCATACCTATTGTTAACATATTGGCTGTTTATTAGTACTTCTAAAGCACATATTCTGCATGACCATATTCTACATCCCTAATCTTACCCAATACCTAAACTTAACAACTACCTTACTAACTATTCATAAGCAGGATTTATTAGGAGTTAAAATTAGGAGTTAATTTAGGATTAATTAGGAGTTTATTGAGGCAAAAGTCATAGTTAATGGTTTGTTAATAGCGAGCATTGGACCTTAAAATAAATATTTTATATATTTTATAAAATTATAAATGTATAACATTCTAAATGTCTTAAATAATAAATAAATAAACAAATAACTAAAGTAAGATGAAAGCTGAAAGTACTACAAGCTCTTAATAATTAATTATTAGTCATTAATAAATACACACGCACATGATGTGAAGAGCTTTGTAAATGACAGGTTTAAATTCTGGGGAAATCTGTAGCTTTCTGCAGGTGATGTCCTGTGGGTGTAAACACTGCAGTAGTTATAAAGTATGTGTTGAGACAAGTCCTGGAATTTCATCAGGCAAAATCTATCTCTGCAGTTTCCTGCTTGCTTTTCCGGAATGTTTCCTCACCTTTTCAGTTTACTTTAATGATGTGCTCATGTTTTTTATGTTCCTTCCAATTTCAAGCGCTTGGTTGTTTAAATCATAATAGTTAATTGGTTTACTGATTGCCATCTCTCTCTCTCTCTCTCTCTCTCGTGTGTGTGTGTGTGTGTGTGTGTGTACTCCACTGTACGTTTTAGTACATTTCACCCGCAAGGCTGGTTTTGTAATATAATCTGTTTATTACGGATGCGAGAAACAACCAAGAACATGTTTGTCATTGCATACTACATATTACATTGCAGTTATTTATTTTACATAATATAGCCTACTGTATGATAATTTGACATGTCATGATTTAAATAACTAGTAGCTACAAAGGGACCAGTCATCTTGTAGGAACAAAGACTGATGTTTCAAAAGTTTTATTATTACAACATTCATAAAGTCTTATCTAGAAGTTTATTACAAAAAAATAAACAGTTGAGAAATTCAAACTTGTGTTAACTGCCTTCCATACTAGCTAAACCACTAAAAATATTAAATTGGAAAACTGTGGTGGGCAATACATTTTCATTAAATCATAAAAATAAAATTATAAAAAACTAATAAAGATGGATGGATGGATGGATGGATAGATAGATAGATAGATAGATAGATAGATAGATAGATAGATAGATGATGGACTGACGGACGGACGGACGGACGGACGGACGGACGGACAGACAGACAGACAGACAGACAGACAGATAGATAGATAGATAGATAGATAGATAGATGACGGACGGACGGACAAATGGATAGATGATAGATGATAGATAGATAGATAGATAGATAGATAACGGACGGACGGAAGGACGGACGGACGGATGGATAGATAGATAGATAGAGACGGTATAGAAATAGATAGACGATGGACGGACGGACAGAAGGATAGATGATAGATGATAGATGATAGATGGATAGACAGACAGACAGACAGATAGACAGATAGATAGATAGATAGATAGATAGATAGATAGATAGATGGACTCTTGTTGTTGACTACTGGTATGCCAAAATAAATAGCATTCAAATCATAAACCAGTGGCCTTTGGGGACATCATTCCTGATTTAGTGGTTTGGTGGACTCTCTGCAGAGATTCCAACATGAACAAAAATATTTCAGGATTATATCCAAGAGACACATTTTCACAATCTTATGAACTCTGATATTTTCCCAGAAAACTGAGATATGAATATACATTTATCTCAATCTGGATATCCACGCTAATTTTAGACCTTTCTTTCTACTGGATTCTTTATAATTACTTTTTGATTGATATACATTCTTAAGAAGATGATTAAGTAAATTACAGAACATTTGGCAAAATTACTTTACCTTTTTAGGTACAGAACACTGATATGACTAGTCTTTTAAAACCTGCATGAACATTGCATTTTAGTGATGTAATACTTAAATATTTCTACATTTTGTGATTACTGGTATTAAGGGATATTAAATCCATTATCTTTATGCACAACTAAAGCTCATCCATGATTTGATCTAACAATTATATTTAAATGTAACTATTTAAATTTGTTTAGAATTAAATTTCAAAACCAATCAGTTATTTTGACTTGTAATAATTTTGGTGGAAATCTGAGATTAATGCAAAAAAAACTACAAATAGCTGATTAAGCTGCTGTTTACTTGAGAGTGCAATAAAAGTCAAAATATTTCAGAAGCAAACACGCTTAGCGTGATTAATAATGACGTATGTTTAAATTGGGTGGAAATCTTCAGAGCTTTCCGTGGAGTTCTGTGAGCACAAATTCCCTTTGGGTCTGTATTACAGAAACCTCTTCTCTTAATTCTTGAATATTTCCTAAATAAACTTACAACGGTTACTAAATGGATTCCGAGGTAGGACGTTTTTCGGTAATACCCTATTTAGTATTCTCAACACACGTGTATCAGAATATTGTGAGAACTGCTTCAACAGGTAATGAGGTTTTTCAGTGTTTACTCTGTAAATAAACTGTCAACTTCCTTGAAATGTTTCTCAAGAAGAAACTCCTGCTATTGTTGCGTCATTTCAGGATAGTCATTAATATGACTGCTGTTCTGCAATCTGTCATCAGTGTTGTTTTTGCAGTTTAAGGTGTTGATGTGAGTCCAAGCGTTCCTGGCGATATTTCCTCAGTTCATGTGAATGAGTCTAATGTCAACACACACTTGCACATGCTCTTCAGAACATTAGCCCTGTCTCAGTGTGACCGCAGTGCATTGGAGGATGTTAATGACTTTTGGAGCCACACAGACGAGGTCAAAAAGGAAAGAAAACAAAAACTTGCTATTAATAGAAAAATATTCACCATTATTTCACCATGTTCTAAGAGTACTTGCATGGTGAAGCTATTGTACCATTCTCGTTTAAATTAATTAATGTACCATTAATGTTTTTTTAAAGGAAATCTCAATAATAAATAAGTACATATCCTTATTGCACTTGCACACATCCAGTGTGCTTTACTGCTGAGTTTGTTGGTGCATTCAATTTCTTGTGGTAAATTTGTAATTATGAAATTCATAAGTACAACATCGGGTGTGTTCAAGACATTTGGTCGGAGCAAGATGGCGACCTTTTCAGCAAGATTTTTAAACTAAAATGATGAATGAAGAATGTGCATCAGTCTGTTTTTGCTCTGATATTTTTTCCCCCGAATTTGTTATATTAAGTGCTGTTAATTGAATGGTTATATATTCTATCATTCAATACTTTTACAATACTGTTGTATTATGCAACTTAGTTTTATTGTGAAAAAAAATCATTTCAACAAATTTAGCATCAATACAGACACTACATTCATTGTGTAACGGGGCTGACGAGACGTGAGACGTGTGGATCCATCTGCAGGCTTTATTAAAGAGACGTGGTAAACAGGCAGGGTCAAACAATGGCAAACAGGTATATGGCGGGCAAAACACAAGAATAGTCCCAGGGCTAGCGTAGGTCACCGATCGGCAGACAGAATCACAGGGGCGAGACGAGAGGGAAAAATCCAGGAAAACAGGCAAAGATCAGAAACCGCGAAAACAGGCAAGGCAAGGCAAAACAAGGAAAACACAGAGACTCGGAATGGGGTACGGGCTAAACAATACTCAGCAGAGAAAGGTGGTAGGAGTGGGTGTTATATAGTGAGTGAGGTGATTAGAAACAGCTGTGTGCAATGAGTGCAATCAGTGCAGTGTGCAAATCGTGCAAAGAATGATGGGATATGTAGTCCGGGGTGCTATGCAACAGTTTGTGTTGTGCGAGAGTCAATGTAATGGAAAGGGTGACCTCTGGTGGTGAATAAACGGAAGTCCATGGACCGAATTCGTGACACATTGCATCTGACATGTTTTCTCACTGAGACACCCTCGGAAACTTCATCTCAAAAGTTGTAATGACTTCGTGGCAACATTCATGTATATTTAACTCATAAATGTGATCTTTCTAACATGACCTGAACCATATTTCCAATTTAATTATTATTATTATTATTTATTCATTTATTTTCCCCTCCATAAAGGTTTGGTTGTTGTTGTTAAATTTGTCTTGAACTTGTTTCTCATTTTAAAATGTCTTAAATTTGTTTCTCAATAAGAATGTTTTGTCTGTAAAAACTTTCACAATTAAATAAATAAATACTTACTACTTGTGATTTTTTTTTTTTTCACATTTTGGGTTTCTATATCAGCACAGTGTGGGAATATTTTCTAAATGTTTGGGAATATTTCACCAAAGTTGGTTAACTTGAAAAGACAGCATTTGTATTTTGTATTTGCAATTTCTATTTGAAAAGCTAGGAAATGACTCAAGCCAGATTCGAACCCGCATTCCCAAATCAGCATCACAGCACATGTGTCAGCTGTGCCACAGCACCAAGATTTTTTTTCTTTATAACGTGCACAAGATAATAACCCACAAAATACAGAAAAAACAAACAAACAAAAAAACGTTATTTGTTAAAGAAGTTTACATTTCACTCAGAATGTAGTGCATCAGCTTGGTTGTGGCATTTGAAAAAGATCTCCGGTTCAAAGCAGGTCCTTTATCCTGTAGGGAAGGAGGTATAAATACAGCCATTACCAGCACTAATCCAACAAAAGAAAATACACACAACAGATAGTCCCTTCAGATCAGGTGCCCATAATCCATCTGTGACAAATTGTGGCAAAAGTTGGATAAGCAAACACTGATTTCTGGAATACTTTGACTTTATCAAAGAAATAACATCTCTCGGCCCTGTGCAGGCTACATTACAGAGACCACACAATGAACTGTAATATATGGCCAGATTGACAGATAAATGTTTCCCTGCAGTCTTTCCTTATAAGGATCCCTCCCCAGACAGCAACATAGTGTTGGCCCAGATCCGGCCCACATCTGGCCCATGTGAAATCCATGTGGGCCAGATGTGGGCCGGATCTGGGCCGAAACGGTCTGCTGTCTGGGTCTCTTCCCTTCTCCAAGTGTCTAATTAAAGGAACACATTAAATAAACACATGGACCCTGTCAGAGCATCTGCCTGTAAATGTGAACAACAGGACACCCATTACTTTTTCATTAGTCTGAGAGTCACTATTTGCTGTGCAATTAAAAATGAAACAAAAGACAACATGTAGACCGTTAAGGAAAAGATTAGATGCAGATCAGGAAATTACCTGCAACGAAAAGCATGTGTTTTACACGCAAGCTGATGTGCATCGTGGGAAACAACACAACCGCTTAAGCAACCTCTGCGTTTCCCAGGTCATTATTCGATCTACAATGCATAACAGTGGCTGTAAAATTTCAGATGTGCAAGATTGATTCTGTCACTGTAATGGAATTAATTCTCATAAACTAGAAAGTGCCTTTCCAAAGAATATCTGTCATAGTTCTTGAGCTGAATGCCAAGTTCTGCATGTGAAGCTGTAAAACCAAAACCACTTGAGGAAGTGAACTGATGGAAAGAATCAATCACTGTCATTAAATTGACATTCTGTCAAGTTATACCGTGAAAGGTCTTGTCTGACGACACATAAAGACATAATATAAAAACTGTCTCTCAAGTCTGCTAGACTCGACTCTGAGTCAGAGCTGTAAGATCATCAGATTAGGGGTCATAAAGAGTGTAATAAAGTGTTGCTCAAGATGCAGAATGAGCATGTTCAGTGATCCTGTTGATAAACATTACAGCTTCAAGTGTTCTTGAGACATCCACTCTTAAAAATAAAGGTTCTTTGTTGGCATTGATGGTTCATCATGGAATCTTTCAGGGTTCTTTATTGTGGGAAAATGTTCTTTAGATGATTAAAATGTTTTGTTTTTTTAAAGAAAGAAATTATTTTAAACTGTTCACTGAAAGGTTCTTTGGGGAACATAAAATGGTTCTTTTATTGCAAACCCCCTTTTTGGAACCTTTGTTTTAAGAGTGTAGGACTAAGTAAGCCCATGACTTCTATGGTTTCAAACATTTGCACTTTAAGATGAATCAGAAAGGACTACTAAAATGCTTTTAAAGGCAAAGTCCATTTAAGAATGAGAAATCTGTCATCATTTTTAGTCCTAACCTGTCTTTCTACTGCAGAGCACAAAAGAAGATATTTGAAGAACGTTGAGGAACCAAACAACATTGGAGCCAGTTGATTTGTATTTCCATGGCTGTATTGTATTTCTCAAAATTGTTCCATAGCTCTTTATCAAACTGATGATATTACACTAGTAATAACTACATAAAAGCTACTTGTCCTCAGATCATAACCGCAATTTATATAGATCTGAATATAATTGTAAAGAATTTGTTTAGGGTTTCTAAGAAGGTCATCATAGTAATCCATTTATAAATTTGAATGAAAGCATCTGCCAAATGCATAAATGTAAATCTAGCAACACCAAGAAAACAAAATGTATTCTGTGTTTATTGTGTGTGATATGCAAAATATGGTGATTTTATCAATACTGAGATCTCCTGACTGTAACATAACTTTAAAACCAATCTTATAACCTCAATTCATTCACAGTGTAAATATCAAGTAATATCAGGAGATTGTTAAACAGACCGATCCAAAACAATTCCTTTATGGACCAACTTTTATTTCCTCAGTTTAGCCTGCTCCTTCCCTCCAAATGACTGTCTTCAGTCGTGGGACCTTTGCACAGTTTAGTCAAGCCGTTTGGCTCTTTCACAATGAACTGACTTGCTATGACATGATTCAGTCCTGCATGTATTTGCAACGGAACGTGGAAAACAAAACTGATTAAGCGTGTCGTCACACAAGGAAAGACAACCGCATTCCCCACGCAGTTGAAACAAGAAGTACAGCTCTTCATTTCAGCCTGTAAATGTTTATTTATATTTACCATTCGATTTCCTGCTGATAAATAAACACTTATTTTCCTTCCGGTGTACAAAAATGTTTTACTCTCCATAAATAAAGGCAATAAATAAGTTTACTTTGCTAAAAAAAAAAGTATACTCTATTATATTCTCCATGATATTATAGGTGCAGCACCACACATCTTTTTCATCCTCAGGTCTTAGATCCATCTGTTCAGTCATCCAGTGACGTGGATCTTCAGTCTCTGTTATTTTCCAGGAATTTCTGTGTAGGCTTTCATCACACTGCCTCCTTCTGAATCTCCAGGTGGCTTTGACTGATACAGGACTGGATGGATGCTATGGACCTTCTCCTGCGTGGGTTTGAACTTTGCGGTCTTGCACATCTTGTCCCAGAGCAGACGAGGTACTGGGGGACTGAGGATGATGAAGACCCAGGGGTCTATGATGGGGTTGGCCGATACTAAAAGAAGGGGTATGAGATCATTTTTATGACGATCTCGGTCGCAACAAGTGTTGAGGTACACTTGAATCTGTGGAGACAAGAGCACAGTGTGGAACTGTATGTTGTGCATAAACAGTAAATCAAAATATCTAAGTATAAACATAACATGTTACAGTGTGAACATTTTGAGAAGCTGCTAAAAATACATTTTAAATAGTGTTTCTAATAATAAATAAAAACCTAACCTTACATGTTTGTCTTGATAATAAATGCAACTTGGTTCAATATTTAGTCTAATGCAACGACATTTTTAAGTGTGCCTTCATTGTAAAAATACATTTAGGGCTACTGTATATGACAAACCATTTAAATATTCATTCCTCTAAACTAGTAGGCTATCAATTTTACATTACTAGTACCTACTTTTATATCACTACTAAGTAATCCAACAGTTATATTTTTCAATTCACTAGGTATCGTTTCTATGTAATCAATTATTCACTAGTACTGATATTTATTCATTTCCTACTACTACTTATTAATTTGCTACTAGTCAATAACTTAGTGTGACAAGCTATTTTATTGCTAACGTGCATATTTGCCATTGGAATGGGCTTTTTTATTTTTTTTTTACATGTGATGTGACTAGTAATTATTACTATTATGAATGGCTGATTTGAAGTAGGTAAAATCTTAAAAGTACAATTAGAAACCAATTAGAATGCAACAATTAGATAAAACAAATAGAATGCACACTAATACAGTGCATGTCTACTCAATAGTAATATGAAAATGGGAATACATACCAATACTTATAGATGAAAAAAAATAATAATAATAAAGCTTACTAGTGGACTAGTTGCATGTCCCTACTGTAATGTATATAATGACTGGTGAATAATTTATAAATAGGCCTAAAGATGATAGACTATTGTAATTAGGGATGCTCCGATCCACCTTTTTTGCCTCCGATACCGATTCTGATACCTAGGGTTCGGTATTGGCCGATACCGATCAGACTGAAATACTATACTATATATATATATATAACATATATAATGTTTGTAAAATGGTACGGCTTTTTAAATATCTGAGAGTACACTATTAATATCAGTCAGTCAAGCAGTCAAGCATTATAATATGATAATCAAGTATTATTTAATAATAGAAGTTTAGTCATTAGAATTCAAACTTGGTAACCATGAACTTAGGACTGGTGCTGAAGTATAATGGGAACACAGAATGATCTTGGAGAGAGCCGAGCTGACTGCTGTAACCGAACGCGACCAGGGCTTAAACTTAAAAGGCTGAACGAATGACTGACAGCCACAGCGGAGAAAATAGTTTGTGTGAACTTTAATGTAAGGACTTAAATATTCATATGTAGCTCACATTAAGCTATTGTATGGCTTCAGAAGTAACACAGAATAATTCGCACAATCGGGAAAAAATAAATTAAAAAAATCTCGGATTTGGATCGGCCCTCTCTGACCGATACCCGATCCGAGAAAAATGGCACTAGCGGAGCCGATACCCGATATGAATATCGGATCGGCGCATCCCTAATTGTAATAATGGAAAATAATATGTTGGTCATAGTCTACTAGTTAATTAAAATAAACATAAAACATGTTAAACAATTACCATGAAACCCTTTTGTTGTCGTAAGATGCTTTGTTTGCTTTTTAGGGTGTCTTTTGAACAGTCTGTCTAGGGCCTACAGATGAAAACTAACCCAATTCTGGCACATTTACAGCAATGTTCATTCATGTGCATAAACAAATATACTTAAACTTAAAAACAGACTTGTAACCGTTAAGAAACGACGCTCTCTGTAATATGGACGTTGTAGAGTCTTTGAACGTTCAGGAACAGGGCATTATTACTTCTAGAGTAGTCAACTCGTGTGTAAATTGTGTAAAGAGTTTTGACAAGCCTTACCACAAGAGGAAGAGAGCAGATAACGAATGCTATTGTCATGAACCCGAGCAGCACAAGATGTTCAACCTCCTTCGCGATGGACCGATGCCTCTTGTGTCTTCGCTGCCGTCGGACAGAGCTCCGGTGCGCCTTGCGTCTTCGGTACATGAGCGAAAGATGATAGATGACGGACGCGTTGCACAAAACCGTACACACTATCATGACTAGCAAACAAGACGCGTAGATGATATTGAAGACTTTGTGCACGCTCGCAGACGGGTGCATGTCAATGAAGCACCACGTTCCGGGACAGTGCTGAACATACTTCCCAAAACCGAGGAAAGGTGTGACGCAGAAAAGAGCGCACAGCAGGTAAATGAGCGCGATGGCGATGTACCCGCAGCGTTTACTCATGCGCTTCTCGTAACAGTAAGGATGTCCGATGGAGAGCCAGCGCTCCACTGCCATGGAGAGAAGAATGGCGAGAGTGACCATACTGAAAAAAGTCATGGCGTATCCAAAGTGTCCGCAAACCAAACGTTTGTCACTCATCCCAGTCAAAGATTCATTCCTCAAGTACGCGGTTAAAACCAGAGGACTGACGGAGAAAGTTCCCAGCAAATCTGTGAAGACCAAAGATGTGACCAGGACTTGGAACAAAGATGCGGATTGCTTCCTCCGCCGTATTTCCAAGAGAATTAGGGCGACCACGTTCCCAAGGACGCCGGCGGAAAACATAATCGCAGATGTTGAAGGAGATCCACCAGAGACAGTGGGCTGCTCGTGGCAACTGACATTTTTCAGGCTTAGCGCCATAAAAAGAAACAAAAATCTTTTTTTTCTGTATTATCCGGTTTGGGGTCAATTTGAATTTAAAGAAAACCAAATATCATAGCAGTGAAGAATTAGTCTCCATACTTATAGTGAAGCCGAAATTTTACTTACAGCCCATAAACGTCCAAACGACCGTAAGCAGAAAGTGAGGTGGAGTTTCAGCTGAGCATGCTCTGATGTCAACACCTAAATGAGTCACCACATCTAAGTAGACTTAAAATGCGATCGAATTATTTAAAACATGATTTGGATCTGTTTATTTTAGTTTTTTACCTTTTCATGCTACTTAAAAATAAATCTCTAAATTATGTATAAATGTAAAATATTCATAAATATCCATTACAAATAATACATTATATAACATCTTATGTTATACATTATACTTATAAATAGTACTTGAAATAACATTACATTACATGCTATTTATTAGCAAATGACATGCTATTTTTAATTTATATAGAGTTTAGATAATGAGTATAAAATCTTGGTTGATCATCTACATGGCATCATGACGCCTCCCTGTGGAGAATATTCAAGACACTGACGAGTTTTAGGAGAGAGGTTGATATAGGGACTTGTTGGACCAAGAGTAATTTCGCATTACAAAACATTAAAAGGTCAAAACCTGTGAGGACAATTTTGCAGTTTTCTATGTCAAAACAAATATTAGCTGAAACAGCCCACATGCTAAAAATGTTATAAAACGTCATATTGAAACTAATAAAAATTAAAGTGAATATCTTTCAAATACATTACTTTTATTAGAAATGGGAACCAGTAATATCAAGTAATTTTCCATTTGAGATCATAAACTAAAAGAAGTGTGCTCATTTATGTTGGCCCATGTGTTCATTTAGAAAGCAATGATCATTTATCATCACAGTATTATCATGGAAATAATCCACTTTATCTTCACATCAACTGGAGTTCCACAGGGATCAGTACTAGGGCCACTTTTAATTTCTCTTTACCTTAAACCACAAGTGAAGTTATCAAATCTAATGGCTTTCTCTATCATGCTCATGCAAATGATACTTCATTAAATCTGTAATTCTGCCCTCTGATATACAGGTTTCACAGCATGTCTGGCAAACATTTCTGTCTGAATCATTTGAATTTATTGAAAACAGGGAAGCTGTTCATCCTAGCCAAGTACCACCCATTGCCAAGACCTTGTCATTTCAATAGACAAACTCAACCATCTCACCCAGACAGCCAAGAGCCTTAACAGCGACCTGTTGTTTGCACCTTACATACCACAGTCAAGACATACAGATTCCTGCAGAGAATCCAGAACATTGGTAGAAAAACTGATGCCAGTGATGGACTCTACATATACGGACAGTTCATGAGCAGTAACCCATGCACCCAAAGAAAATATTTTCAGTGTCTTTCAGTGACTATATGTATTCATTTATGTATTAGAAATAAAGAACATTTTCAAGTGAACTTCTGGGACTGGGTCATTTTTTTCTTACTTCAATTAAACTAAAACTGTTTTAAAGCTCTGTGCATTTAAAGGGATAATAGGAATGAAAATGTTGTCATCTTTTAGTCCCTCTCATGTAGTTTCAAACATGTAAGCATTTAGAACACACTCTAGTTTTGGGTCCAATCCTCTAAAATATGGTCAATTCCAGTTCTCTAAAATATGGTCATGCAGAATAAGGAGTTAACATGTGCTTTATAAGTACTAATAAACAGCCAATATGCTAGTAATATGCATGCTAATAAGCAACTACTTCATAGTAAGAATTGGTCCTTTAAAAATGTGTTACCAATGTTGCTAACCAAATAGGTTGACTTTGGATGACTTAACATATGGTTGACTTCCATTGTATTTTCTGTCCATAAAATATAAGTCAAACCAGAAACAGTTTAGTGAGTAAATGATGACAGAATTTTCATTTTTGGGTTGACTATCACTTTAATGGAGCTGCAAGAAATTTGGTGATGTATCCGCAATGACTTAACTTCTATTTCCATTAGAGAGAACATTGGAGTTACACTAATGCTAATTAAAAAGCTTTTTAGATTTCATGCAGTCATTTAGGGGAAATTAAAGTATTAGCCACTCTTGGAGTAAATCAATTACACATTGCTAATCATTCAGTCATCATTGTGAGCCCAACCCTATTTTACTTTTCAATCATTAGGCTGCAATATCACGGATCTAGATCTGAAAACTAAAGAGAACATAACAGCTTGTGTTCAACGTAGCTTTGCAGAAAACAGTAGATTTATAATAAGACATAAGGCATAAGATACTTTACTGTCATTACATGATACAATCAAATTTACAACGAAAATCAGTTTTGCCAAATTTTTATTGAATTGTCAAACTAATGACAGTCTGCCATTGGTCGGGTACCCAAACTCACACTTTGGGTAAAACCAATACTGTGTTGTGCTGGTCATGTTGCTTTAAAAGCAATTTTGATAGCGCCACAGAGGATATAAATAGGTGGAGGATATAAAATACAGTTATTTAAATTATGAAAAATGCAACACAGATAGTGAGGTCTCGCTGACACAGAATGTTAAAGTAAGAATGAATGATGAAAGAATCCTTAAAAGAGTAGTTCACTCAAATTTACTCACCCTCATGGGCATCCAAGATGTAGATGAGTTTGTTTCTTCATCAGAACATATTTGGAGAAATTTAGCATTACAGTACATCATTTGCTCACCAATGGATCCTCTGCAGTGAATGGGTGCCGTCAGAATGAGAGTCCAAACAGCTGATAAAATCATCACAATAAATAAAATAATCCACAAGTAATCCACACTGCTCCAGTCCATCAGTTAACATATTGCGAAGTGAAAAGCTGCATAATTGTAAGAAACAAATCGATCATTGTGTCCTAGATGGGACCAGGAATGAGCCCCTGTGAAACTCTGGTACTCTATGTACTCCATGTTTGCAATGCAGTACAATACATTTTTAAAATTTAATTAAATTATAAATTTAATTAATTTTTGGTTTTAGAAAATCCTTTTCTAAAACCAAAAATATGATAAAACTTTATGTTCAGGAAAATGCTTGGAATTTAATAGTGTTCCTTTACCAGCACTACAAAGGTATGTAGGTCACAGCAGCATGGTGTGAAGTTCAAAATATATAAAAAATACTTCTGCTCATTATTTAGGCTTTCTCTGTGGTCTAAATGACATATTTAAGGGAATTCCAAGGATTCCAAGAATCCTGGAAGTGATCCACACTTCTTGAATTGTGAGTACTTAAAGGAGTTCACCCAAAAATGAGAATTCTGTCAGAAGAAAATCATGAACCCTCTCTTAACTCTCTCCTAAGGTAACACTTTATTTTGATAGCACACTTTAGATGTTATATTAACTATAAGTAGCTTTACAACTACATAAAATCATGTTACATAAAAAGTAGATGTATTGTCATAATGTTTTCTTATTTAGAAATGATGGGATAAAAAGTAAATCATGTACTTTTATTATCATTTCAGATTTTATCTCATAATTATCACTCAGTATGTCATCATTTTGAATGTTTGTGTCATACTTATGACGTTTTATATCATTATTATGATTTACCAAAGTATTTCCTTATATGGTGGAAATGGGCTTCCATAAACAGAGTGATAGATAAATATCCCAGTGTTGTTGGACTAAACATCAACACCCTCAGCCAATTCAAATTTGCAAAGCTACATGATATATTCTGATTAGCTGAAAAACTGTTTATTGCAATGATAATTAATAATAAATGCAACTCTTTACTGAACATTCATGTCTTTTATCAATAGTGCTATTGCATGTTTTAAAAGCCACTCGCGTCCAAAGTTAATGCTTTAATATGTGTTCTTTGGGCATTATGGGTAATGTAATTTGTGTCTGGCTCAGTTGTGACATCATCTTCACTGCGAGAGTACATGGTGGTGTCAGAAAATGGTGGATCTGAGACATTCTCCAACATGCTACACCAGAACGTGAGTTTCCGTAGCTGTGAGCACAGCCCATGGACCATACCAGACTTTCAGCAGGTGAATGTGGAGCATCTGATGGTCATGTTCACAGAAGGAACCACCCTTAGATATGCCATACCCAACAAAGTGGGACCTGTAGGCAGTAAGAACATACCGATAACCAAACAATTCTACAATGTGGGGTCATTATTAGTTCTGTTTCATAAAATTTTGGATCTTGTTGAGGAAATTCTTTATGTTATCAGGTGAGCTGCCTGGGCTTGTAGAGTTGAATCCCTGTTCAACTGGGAAGCACCATTGTGACCCCCATGGCTCTCTGCCTGCCAGGAGACGGCACTCATTACCATTGTCAGTGTGCCATGGGCTTCCATGTGGATGGACGCAACTGCTATGGTACAAGTATTTCAGTGTTCCTCTGTCATATTTTGACATCAAGCCATGCTATGCTATGACTGCGCCTTTGAGAGTTCCCTTAGAGACTGTGTGTCATCTTCTCATGCCTTTATTGAATTACTGCCTTAGTTAAAGCTCCGAATGGCTCTCTTGGGTTTTGAATCTGTGGTCCAGATGTAGACGAGTGCGCTGAGGGGCTCGGTTCCTGCGGTCCTCACTCGGCATGTGTGGCCATCACTGCAACTGTCAATCTGGCTATGAGTTTGATTTCGATTTGCATGTGTGTGTGCAAGTGTTCAGTATATTGTAATATTTGTATGAGAATTTGGGTGTTGTGAGTAGATATATAATTCAAATCAGTAAACCTTTTTTAGGCCTTGGAAGCCTTTTTTAGCAGTTAATCATAGTCGTAATAGTCAGACCACCAGTTCTTGTGAGGTCCTGATTATAATTCATCATATAATTCATCTAACCCTAACCTAACCTTAAATCAAAGAATAAACTGGCGTGACATCATTTCAAACAGAACCAGGCAAAAAAGAAATCTGTTTAGAGTTCGTTTTCAGGAGTTTGCCGGTATCATTCTTCGAGCTTTGGTTGCAACTACTTTCATTCTCAGAGACATTTTCAAAAACAGACAAAGTAACTAGCAAAATTCTGTCTAAAAGATATTTTTAATATTAACTTCCTTTTTATTAATCTGCTGCATAAAAGCAGTGGTAATGGAACACAGAAACTCTTATTGCTTCATTTAGATTTGAAACCTTTATGAATCTTTTGTTGCGAAACAGTGATTCTGGGTGTGTTTCAAACTGGCTAAGCCACATGATTTCCGAAACCAGGGATTTGTTACATTATATGTTTTCTAAAGGTTTATAAATTTCGATGGTTCGCCACTAGGTGGAGTTGAGTTCATGAACCCATGTGAAATATATGGTTTAAAAACATAGAATAAGCACTACAAATTATACAGCAACTTAAATAATTCTGTATTTATTGATTTGAAGATTACATTTCACAGCTTATACTTTCATGAAAACATTTGCAGTTTGTTTTGTAAAAGGTTTAATTATTTGTGCCGCCATTGTATTTACAACACAGTGCTTCGAAACAGTGAATCATTTCGCAAAGCAACCAGTTCAGTTGATTCAGAGTTTTGAAAAGCTGTCATCACTATTGCTTATACAGAACAGTTAAATAAACAAGACATAAATATTGAGCGACTGTTGGGCATCGCCAAGAAAAACAGCATTTCTGAATGAATCTGTGTTTTTGAACAAATCATTTGAGTAAATGATTCAATGACTCAATCATAGGAAGATCGCCAACCACTGGCGTAATGATGTTTTCTGCAGAAAGGGCCAATGAAATATCCTACTACTAACATACAGACTGGCAACCTCAAGTGCTGCTGGACTGTATATCAGCACTTTTGGAACTTTGCAACCTTACTGTTGCACAAAGTTACATTTTAACATATTTACATACTGTATGTTGTTGCTTGTTACTTACAAAGAAGTGCTGGATGGACAACTAAATATTTGGCTAACAATGTCTGTGTAGATCAGTTGTAACAAGACATACGTACATAAAATCAGTTCATTTGAACGATTTCTGTATGAACTATTATATGCACAATTTACGGTCATTCATGAATCATGATCATTCAACGCAGACATCTATTAAACACTTTCATGCACGAGGACCACTAACACTCTTCAATCACAAGTGTTATTTATGTAACCACACATGTGGTACAAATTCAAGAGTTGTATTTCACAGGAGGCCCATCATTCTCTTCTTTTACAGATATCGATGAGCGTTTTCTTCAGCTCTGTCATCCGTTTGCTTCCTGCTTCAACACCCAGGGCTCCTTCCACTGCCAGTGCTGGCCTGAATACAAGGGCGACGGCTTCCTTTGCCAACCACCACGTAAACCACATTTATCAAGCAACACATAACAGTTCTCCCTGTCAGCTCAGTAACAGACTGTTCTCTTTGCTTATAACACAGAAGAAGTCCAACAATCAAGTCAAATATTATGTTCAGCGGTGTATTATAAATCAATCAAACACAAATGAGTTGTTTAATCATTCATAACATACTTGAAACAAGTAGAACATGTTCCCGGAACAACATCTTTTGTTCCAGGACTTGGTTTAATCACACCATGCCATTTAGTGGATACTGAAAATGTAATGTATTTAAATGTTCACTGGTCCTCTGTTTTTTTTTAAACCCCCCTTAAGAGAGAGTGGGCACCAGGACAATGCCTGGCACAGTGCATGCCAACTGTGATCAACCAGGTATGAATTTATGCCCTCACATTCTGCAGCTATTGCTTACTAACTTTTGATTTGGTCAGATATACATTTCGTTTTTGAAAGGAGCCCTTTAATGCTTATTAAGGATGCATTTAATAAAATAACTTAAAAAAGAATAGTAAAATCCATTACTTGAAATAAATTGATATAAAATAAATAAATAAATCAGCTAATTTAGTCATTTTCATCAAACTTGATGTATAAAATAAACTAAAACTGAAATAAAAAAGAATAAAAATATATAGACACACAGTACAACAAAAACATAAAATGGTAAAAATAACAAAATGACTAAAACTTTAACTAAAATTAACACAAAAGAAGAAAATATCAAATGAAAATCTAATTCAAAATATGAACAAACACTATAATAGAATCTCAATGATACTAAAATAACACTGGTCTTCAGAGTCACATGATCCTTCATAAATCATTCTAATATGCTCATTGCATGCTCAAGAACATTTCTTATATAATAATAATAAACTCTTAATTTCTTTAAAAAAAGAAAGAAAACTTACCAACCTCAAACTTTTTAACAATATTATGTATTAATCTTGTGTTTTTACTCAGTAAAATTGACCCTCAAAAATGTCTGAACACTAACTTTTGATTTGATCAGATATATACATTTATATATATATATATATATATATATATATATATATAAGTTGTTTAATAATTACACACATACAATATATATATATATATATATGACTGATGCTAATACATTATTTTTATTTTATTATTATTATTATTATACATACATAACATAACTCTCAAGAGAACATGAGGGACATTTATCGATCTACAATTTTTTATTTCAGTTTTATTCTTTTAGTTTTTATAAGTTTTAATGTCCTGAAATATCTTGGTCCATTGTCATTTAAGTTGTAAAATACAAAAGGTCAGCAACAGCATGTTGCAAAATCCGAGACATTTAAAAGACAGGGACACACTTCCCGTTCCTACTGTTGCATTGTGTGTGTTGTGGGAGTGGTGATCAGTTCCAACTAAATATGACATAATTATCCCTCATGAGACGGCCTAACTGTCATTAACGCTAACACAGTCATTCATTGAGGCAAGATATATGGATGCGGTCGATGGTCAGAGAAAAATGGCAGTGTTTTCCAAAAGAAAGATTGTGACAGTGTGTGCTGTGTCTCTTACTCAGCGGTGCTGGCTGCAGCGAGGACCTCTTGTCCCTGTGTGGAGACTGTGTGTGAGCGCTGGAGGCTTTCACTCTTGACTCACTATAATGCTCAGCCGTCCTCTCAGGACTGCATGCCCCTGTGTGACGCTCACGGGAATTTCCTGCCTTTGCAATGTTACGGCAACAGCAGTTTCTGCTAGTGTGTGGACCATCGAGGCGTAGAAACTATTGGAACGCGGTCCTACAATGATGTAAAGCCCCCCTGTGAGTAATTAAGTTCTTTAGGATGCACTTTTTACGTTGTAAAGCCTGAAAAGAAATGATACATTCCGGTGGAAAATCTGCTGGAAATATACTGGACATTAAAACTAAGCTGTGTTACCAAAAGGTGCACAAAGCATTTATTTGTTTATGTTTCACAGTTTGATACAAAAATGCTCTTTGACTTCATACTGACACCTAGTTGTCAAGCTGTCAGCTAATGCAAAACTATCCTATTTGCAAAAATATTTGTAATCTATGTTTTTTTTTCAACAATAAAAACATCTGATAATAGACAGAATAGTGAGATAAACTGAACAGTATTCATGTCAAGTGATTTCAAAATGATCGACCCTGTGTAAGGACGACCTGCTTTATCTAAAATAAAACAGCTTTTTAAGTTTTAACTTACAAGTGTTTTTTAAATTACATTTTAAGGTTAAAACTATTTTTACAGTTTGTTACTTTTATATACCTTTTTTTACTGTGAAATATTAAAATATTACTATAGTAAAATAATTTTTTTGTTGTTTTAATAATAATAACAATAATATTTATTATTATTTTATTTATTTAGCTATTATTATTATTATTATTATATAGCTTTTTGATAATCAATATTAATTATTTTTTTGGTCAAATTGTGCAGCCTTACAAACAACCACAGCACACCTGTTTTTTTTTGTGCGTGCGTTTTGTTTTTTTAATTGTAATTCCAATATGATTTTTCTCCCCAAATCATGCAGTGCTCTATTTTCATGTCATAATTTCTGCTCTTTCCTCCTGTCAGGTATCTCAGGTGATGCTGCGCCACTGAACAATGCACTAATGTATCCTGTCATAAGCTCCTCCCCTTCAGGGCCTGCTATCCTTTACACACAAGCCTCACAGATCGGAGTCATTCCTCTTGATGAAACAGACCCAGTTCAAGAAAAGTCCACTGTTTTACTGGCCTTAAAGGTAGACCCTCATAAATACAATGCATGATCTAATCGAAATCCAAAACTCTTGTCTGATTAAGCAAAAATAATAATGCCAATAAGCTACCATTATCCAAACATGAATATCATATACACTGACGGCTTTATTATGTATTCCTGCAAATAAATACCAGTATATTCATTTATATGGTGCAATTGTTTTCTGTGAAAGTGCTCTGAAGTGTTTCTACTGCACATGCCCTTCAGAACCTTATATTGGACCGACTGGAACCGTGATGCTCCCAAAATAGAGAGCTCATCACTGGAGGGACATAAGAGGAAAGTACTGGTGCAAGTGGGTCTCTTGTTGCCCAATGCTTTGACGTTGGACTTTGACACAAATCGCCTGTGCTGGGCAGATGCAGGTAAGACTTTCCACAAAATGTCATCTCAGATATCTGTAGTACAATTTTAAGATACAAGTCTACTAAATCACCAGGTACAAAGACACTGGAGTGCATATCTCCTGATGGGACTGCGAGACATGTGTTCCAGGATGCTTTGAATTACCCGTTCAGTCTGGCCATCTATGACAGCCACTTTTACTACACCGACTGGGAGAGGTGAGTCTCTGATACACTGCATGGATTTGACTTAACATGATCTGGCTGGTCTCAGTGTTTCCATATTCACGATGGGAATGTCCTTACAGAGATGGGATAATGGTGATAGATCAAAGCACTGGGGAAAACACAGCTTATCTCCCTATTCAGCAGTCACACTTATATGGGATTATAGTTATTCCATCACAATGCCTATAGGTAAGCATAAGTTTTTCTGTCTATTCCTTTTGTATAATTTTGTGAAAGCAGTAAAGAATTCCTGATCGTTTCTTTTCCTGTCAGATTCTGTTCATTTATAGAGACCTGTGGACTCTGCACTTATGTAGACTATATGGATTTTTGGTTTTGTAACAGGAATGTCAGAAAGTAAATAAATAAATGAAAATAAACCAAACCAAACCTGAGAGAGATTACCAAATTATTTGCCATCTAATTAAATCCAACCCAGTGTTGTTTTTTTATTTTTATTTTTTGGCATTATTAACATACTTTTATAGTTTTAGTATTATTGTATGTATATTTTCATTTTAATAGTCTATTAATTAGTTTATTTTTTTAGTAATTTTGTCATCTGCTTTTTGCAGTTTTATTAGTTATTTCAAAAAAATTATTTTTTAAATTAATTATTTACATTTATTTTCAAGTATATCATTATTTTTATTTTAAGGTTTAGTTTTTATTTCTTTCCAGTAAGTCATTTTAGTGCTACAACTTCAAATTATTTCCATTTTCATCTATGTATATATATTATTTTAGATTGATTTAAATTGACAAAAACATTTTGAATAGTTATTAAATATGTAATAGTTTTAACAGTAATAACACTAACCCCAACCCAAACAGCTTAAAATATATTAAATTCAGTATATTTTTTGACCAATAGGTGGCGGCACTAACTAACTTTTGGAGTTTATAACAAAAGCGTGAATGGTTCGAAACAGTCCTGTGTGTAAATTAGAAACACTTTAGATGAAAATTTCAAACCAAATGAAGAGTTTAGCTTTTCTGTATAAGATATATTTTTCCATTTTAAAAATGTGTTTCCTACATACAATAAAGTTATATAACACAAAAAAATTAAGTCTTTGCATCTTCATAAATGTTTGTTTTATAACATTGTGCATTGCTTTCACGTTAAGCCTGTCAGGCTTAGTGCACAGCAGTTTGGCCCTCAACCACAATGGAAAATTCCCACTGTCTAAAATAATGTTGACACATAATGGTTAATTTAGTCTGACCCTCAGTAGGGCCAAAAATACAAGGGTTTAGGAGCAGAGAGAGTCCAAAGAATCTCTTCCGCAAGATCGCTCCCACAACTCCTCGGCCTTGTCTTCGCATGATTCCAACCCTATGTTGTTCTGCTCGGTTAGAGCTTCACTTGATTCTCTCGTCCATGGGAAGGTGTGGAATAATATTTGAGCATTGCCATGGGGTTTCTGTAAACCCACGGTTTGATATTGCTAAACAAACAGGATGAGTTGCCCACAAGGCACGAGAACCGCCAACAGATGGCAAGACTTCACAACTGCAGAGTCCAGACCTCCCAGCCTGTGGAGGGCAGCCAACACTGGCTTCTGTCCTTCAGCCTCAGACCCCACAGCAGGTCAGAGGGTTCAGAAAAGTTTACTCAACAGAGTAGCCATATACCCAGAGGTGGGGTGCGAACTTTGGCCTGGTCATAGAAGCCATTAGGTATCCTGGGGAGCTGTTTGAGCCCACTGGGTGCAGTTAGTGCATATTTCTCTGATCCGACACGGTATCCTCTTAACTCCTTCTGGATTAAATGTTTATTGTACATGGTCGTAGGAACTAGCTGGCTTTTTAGCAACATCCATTATGGGATTTCATTTGAAAGCATAACAACTTGAAGAGGTTCAAGAAACATCAGTCAAGAATTTGTTTAGAACTTTGAAACTTAAATGTTGTTGTAAAATTGTATGAATGAAAATGAAATTATAACATTAAAACTTCTTGTGGTGATTGCCTTATTGATCATTAAAGTGACAGTTGACACAAAATTGAAAATTCTGTCATCGTTTATGTCCTAACCCCACAAGACTTTCTTGTGAAACACAAATTCAGAATGAAAGCTGAGAGGTTTCTGTACCTCAATTGACCCTTCGCAAAGTGCTTGATTGACAGGCGAACTGACCAATCATAACGCCGAATCTGCCATTTTGTCCGACAAACAAATCAGACAGGAGAGTAGATTAAGGGTGTGTTCACGCCATATCGAAATTCCCGTAATTACGAGATTTCAACTTGTAAAAAGCATTCACGTCCTCGTAGAACTCGTAATTACAACTTGTGAACTGGGGGTTTTCTGAGAGCTACGACTTGTACCACGTGACCGCTGTACCACCTGACCCACCGCAGGCTCTGTTTAGGCGTTGATAGTGTTGCCATAGAAAAGCATAATTCCGAGTCCGAGGACGTGAACAGCTCCGAGTAGAACGTCACGTGTTGTCATCTCAAAATTACGGTAATTACGATATGGCGTGAACGCAGCATAACTTCGGTGGACTTAAACTTGAAAAATGGTGTGTATTGATGTCTTCCCATGGTTGAAATAAAATACGTTCTGATGCTCATTCATGTTTATTTCGTGCTTTAGTAAAGTAAATATGAAAAGACGATCGGTTCACGTGCCGCTTTAACTAAGGCGCTACAGTGATCTGTCACGACACATTAAAGAGCCACAAAGCGGTATTTATTGTTTGAATTAATTAAAAAAAGGCACAATTTGATATTTTGATTTTGTTTCATACCAGAAGTAAGCTGACCTGTCTTGACTGTTGGTGCGTTGTCAGGTTTCTCTTTGCTCTGCGATGTATTTTTCACAGCAGAGGAAACTGACAACATGCTAACAGACAAGAAGAGCAGATTACTTCTGATATGAAACAAGGTCTCAGCTTTCAAATTTGGTCATTTTTTTAAGAAATAAACATGAATGAACATCAGAAGGTATTTTATTTCAACCGCGGAAAGACATCAATACACACCATTTTTCGAGTTTAAGTCCACCTAAATTAATCTACTCTCCTGTCTGATTTGTTTGTCAGACAAAATTGTAAAACTTGTAAAAAAAAAAAAAAATGTACAAAATTGTAAAAAAAAAAAAAATGTGTAAAATGCAGTCACAGGTATTGTGAAGAGATATGATCGCTTTATATGACAACAGATTTAATTTAGGCTTTTAATTACATATTTTTATGGGTTTGGAATGACATGAGGGTGAGTACATTTAGACAGAATATTCATTTTTGGGTGAATTATCCCTTTAAGCATTTCTGTGAAAAAAGGAATCTAAATAAATATAACAAGTTCTGAGAATAAGAACACAATTTTTTTTTACATTAACTTACACTCAAAGATGACTTCTCTTGCTCACGTCAATATGAATATTACGTAATATTAAAAACAGTGTCTGCGTTTGTTCATTTGCTGAAAACCAAACATGGATGGTGAAAGGTAAACACTAGCCAATGGGATTAGCACTTGCGTAGCTACTTCTGTATTTTGAATGCTATCAGCTAACAATTTTTGGTTTGCAGAATGTTACCAAAACTTGATCATTCACTGTTGGTTACCCCAGAAAGTTTTCTTTATGTAAATAGATTGTTCCTTGTATGTCTGAAGAACGTTCCTCTAACGTTCCCAGAAAATGTATAGAATGTTCTGTATATATATATAAAAAAATCTTCATGCCCTTCCTATTTTTTGGTTATAAAAATAGAACCTAAAGAGAACATTATAAGTTCTCTTTACAGTTCTCTCTACATTACAAAATGTCAATTTTTTTCATTTCATGTTGACTTTAAAATCTTTTTTTTGCAGGATCGGCTGCAGTTTTCCTTGCATTTCTACGCATGAGCACAAAAACAAACTGAGGTGTAATTATTATTTCTTAAAAAGTGGAAAGCTTGAATGAAGTCATTGGAAATATCACCCAATAATGGCTGCTACCCGCCTGTTATTTTATGTTTGCCTAGGTTTGCAGAACAAATGAAACTAAAACTTGATTCAGAAATGGCAACTTTGGAGTTCCTAATAAAACCAAAAATTTACAGCTCAAAAAACCACATATGTAATGCAAGGCACGTTCCCATGGCATCAAAGCCAGGGGAAGCTTCCAGATGCTTGTTGGTTAAACATATAGTGAATTTGATACCGAGCAACACCAGTGTGGATGCTAAACAGTCCTCTTCACACGCAAAACCCCATAAGAAAATATTCAGATTCATGAAGTTTGCATGTTGTCTGAAGTAGACTATGCATAAAAATGCCAGCGTAGATTTAAGATTGGAAACTAGGCATAATTATAGACATCATTGTGGAGTCCAATTAGATTTGTGCAGGTAGTTAGCGTGCGAGGAACAGTTTGTGCTGTAGTCTTGTTTTTCTTTCATCCAATTATTTAGGCCTTGCCTTTTCAATTACAGTCCTCTATCATGTACTATTTTAAGTCCTAGGCTCATTATAAACATCCCAAAACATTTGTATAGGCCAAGCATTCAGTGACGCAAAACGGAGACAATATAATTCCTCAAGGTCTTTGAAAATCATGCCAACTTAGTCTTAACGGTACGCTTTATACCAAGTAATAAGCAATAACAACATACCTAGTCTTTTTCAGATCAAATTCATGTGCGAGAGAGAGAGAGAGAAGAATAGAGACAGGAAATTGAATGGCATCTTGATGTGTACCAGAGGCTCTGTGTGCAAAGCACTTCTGTGGAAGTTGTTATATAACAGCATGTATTGTTCTAGCCCCTATCTGAGGCCCATTTGAGACTAATGTATAACCTCTAGGAGTCTCCACACATCGACAATCACGTACACACACCTCTCACAGTTCATCTCCTCTATACAAACAAAAAGCCCTCCTCTTTTCTCATTACACACACACAAATAGGTGGGGTCACTTCTGTGGTTAAGGTTGTATGTTACATCAAAGAACAAACTTTTGATTATTAGTCAGCATGAGCATTCAAAAGATAAAGTCAGTTTAATTAAGACAGCATGACTAGGGTACAAACTGGTGTACTTTCTCAAAGTCACAGATCTCATTGTTTAACTTTTAAATATGTTATATAAACCACTATCAATAAAACATTAATCGAGCATGAAAAGTAGGTAGTTAAAAACACATCAAATGAATGGTGATTGATGATTTTACATTTATTTTAGTCATTTTGGCCTGTCCCTCTTCTTGAATGTGTACCCAACCATTAACAGCATCACAATTCTGAGAAATAATTATTAGTCGATATGCACTATTATATTCTCACTGGTATTATAAAATATTTGTAATATTAACTTTAATGACATACTATTTAGCTGTGCTAAATATCTCTATATTGTGTGCAACCCTGTTACCTCATTTTCTTTAAAAAACGTTTTATTTCTTACCATTTTGGCAACAAAGAGGTAACATCAGAGTCCTTTCTTAAGCAAGGCAAGTAAATATTTTTTTTTTCTCTAAATGTTACAGATATCCTAGTGTTGGGTTCATTCAACCCTGTTATTCACTGTTATATATATATATAACAGGGTTGAATGATTATATATAATTGAACCCTGTTATTCCCTGTTAGGAGCCAACAAATAAACACTGAATTAATTCATGTGGGCCGCACCCTCTACCAGGAAAATGTATTTGTTCATCCTTTGTCCTGCTGAACCCTGAGAATGAAATGAGTTACATAAACCCTCTCTGCTGTAAAACAGATTACAGTACAGTAGAGCACTGTGCTACACTCTTATCTAGGGAAGATCATATACAGTGTGTGAGAGAAAGATAGACAGTAAGAAAGTGCAATTAGTGGTCATTTCAATAAACAAAAACGGTTTAAAACAGATGACTCGCTTTAAGAATTTAGTTATAATGTGTGTATATGTGTGTGTGCGCACATGTTCAGTGATATTTAATAAGGTTGCAGATGACTGGACAGGGATCAAAGAGCATTGTGGGAATCTTCCTTAAGTTACTGAATTGAGGCCCAAAAAGAATTGTTTACAAGAGATAGATGACTTGAAGAATTTGTTGTTATAATTTGTGTGTGTGTGTAAAAGTACTAAGAAATGTTGAATGAGGTTGCAGACGCAACCCTGGCCAGGGTACAAAGAGCATTGTGGGATTTTTTCCATGTTATTGAAGGTTACTGAAACCAGGCTGTGCTTTAACTTCCTTTAAAAACTCCCTATTCTATTCACAGCAACATTGGCTCAACCAATGTTGTGCATTCGGGGCAGGAATAACTGTTCGCCTAAACACTGGCAGAGCCACAGCAAAATTCAGAAGCAAGAAGGTCTCCAGTTCAAGTCCCCAAGTTGGTTTGGATTTTTACTCAGGGCCGTGCATGGGGGTGGCCTGGTGACGAAATCACTGAACATGATTTCAGCTGAGCGATACCTGCCCCACGCCCAGTGAGGTTTTGCCACTGCCCCACAAAATGTCTGTGCACTGCCCTTCTTTCTCTGGGTGTTCTGGTTCCAAAGACATGCATCAAAGGTAAATTGGAGACTCACTGGAGATGTATGTGTATTAGACCTGCAATGGACAGGCCAGGGCTGCGTTTCCCAAAAGCATTGTAAACCTAAGTTGATCATAGCTCCATTGGTGACAATGTTTCTATGATCAATTTAGGCTTACGATGCTTTTGGTAAACACAGCCCTGGATGTTTCCCTGCCTATGGCCCGAGATGCTAGGACAGGCTCCAACATCCTTGTGACCCAACATAGTCCAAGCAGTTTGTAAAATGGATGTATGGACAATCCATACTTAATGAGAATCTTCGCAAATTTTCTTCCCTCGAATCTTAAACATGTGCACACTACAAGATTTGAAAATCGTGGCGCATCACACATTATAAGATACTATTAAGATTATCATGCCCGAGAGAGCACCTCATGTGATCTCACACAGCAGATTATCATTGGCGTTTCAGCAACTAATGTTTACATATGTTAGCTAGCACAGCTTTCTACACTCACCCGGTTACATTCAAATATGCAGTAATTTCACTCCAGTGCTTGTTTTTGTCCTTGTGGTTGTGCGTTTTCGGCACATTATACAGACAGTAGTGTTATTGCAAAACTTCCACAAGCAGTTTCCTCCATCTCCACTATCATACAGATCCATACAGCAGCTTGTTTTGCAGTCGCGCATTGTCAATTGTAATCATCCCAATTTAAAAGCCTAAATATCGAATATATTTGATATGATTGGGGAGGCCCCCGATTTGTGTGTGCGTAGATCGGGAGGTGCAAGATTCGATCTGTAAACGCCTCATATTACCAGATAATCCGCACCGAACATCGGAACCGACCAAGGTCATCTACAAGATTTTTTCTCCAATTCTCAAGAGGGGAAAATCGGGGATAAATCGGCCAAAAAAAACCCTGTGTGAGCCTGACTTAAAGGGGTCATATGATGACCATTTTCCACAAGTTGATATGAGTCTTTAGGGTCTTAATGAAAAGTCTGTAACATAGTTTGGCTAAAATTTCTCAATGGTAGTGTAAAAAACACCTTTTTTACCCTGTCAAAAACAGCTCTCTTCAGATCAAGCCATTTTGTAGCTATTTTCTTTAAATGTTAATGAGCTCTGCTGACCCCGCCCCTCTCTTCCCAGCTGCTCTAAGAGAGACTGTTTACTTTAGCCGCATTCATCGTGAAACTTGCTAATTAGCACATTATTAGGAAAGGTGATTTGCAAAGATTCATTACAAAACATTATACTCCCTTCTTCTGTAGGTGAAGCTGGATCATGAATGATTCGCGCGAACATAGACGCATTTAGGCAGATCGCCACACAGATAGGCATCTGAGATCGGCTCGATTTGAGAAAGGGGAAAACATTTAACGAGATTAAAAAAAAAACACCGGGTGGATTTTTATCATTATAGGGTGGTTGTGTACACACACTGCCAACACATTTCAGTTCAAACAACTTATAAAAGTGCATGTAGCATCCTATGACCCCTTTAAGGGTGTGTTTTACAACAATGAGGTTTGCGAGCCCTTGCACAAGTAACAAATCAGATAACCTTAGAGCAGGGGCAGCCAATCATGCTCCTGAAAAGCTACATTCTAGCAGGCTTCTGCTCCAACACATCTGCCTGTTATTTTCAAGTAATCCTGAACACCTTGATTAGCTGGTTCAGATGATTTTGATTAACGCTGGATCTAAACTCTGCAGGACGGTAGCCTTCCAGGAGCAGGTTTGGCAATCCTTGTTGTAGAGCAGTATAGGATACGACTGAACGGCCTGGCATGTTCCGACAGGAATTCTAGTGCTATTTGTACCAGTTGAAAACATGGATCCCAAATTTCTAAACATGTTTAAAATGACCAGGTTGTATGCTGACCAGCATCACTGATTTCCACATGATTCTCCCGACCAGAAAAAAAAAATTAAAGAACTCAGTTGAGAACTTGCATGGCAGGCTAAAATCATCCGCCCTAAGTTGTAATATGAGAAAAGAATGTTAGGGTTGCATGCAAGAACCCTAAGTCCATAGATCGTTTGTCGTCGACTTGAAACGTCTTGTCTTCAAGAGCTTATCGGTGAGGGGAAATGAGGTGGGAGAGAGAAAACTGTAGCTTGGTGTCTGGGAGAACAAAGATCAATTCCCACTTGTTAACCGTCACCCCTGGCACATAATATTCCTCTGTGATGAGTCCCTGGATGGAGGCGAATCACTCAGCCATGTCTCCTCTCGACATGTGGAAGCCATCGGAAAACACAACTCCCCTCTCCTATGTGGGGGTGGGAATAAAGCATCTGGAGTGAAGTAGGGTTGAGCCAGGGAGAACAGTTCAGAACAGTGTCTGCTAACCTTGGTTTTTGAGTGTTCTTAAGGTTACGGGAAACTTCCCCCTGTCAACGGTCGGTTGATTCATACTCAGACTTGATTATCGGAAATGACATCTGCTGATGAATGTTTGTAACTGTTAAATGACTACCTACTTACACGCTGGATCTCATTTCTCTCTAAATACTGTGTTTACCTGTGTTGATTGTTACAAGGTGGATGAAATGGCACAGAGTAAGCTGCGTTAAAATTTTCCAAGTAAAAAAAAGTCAACAACAAATTTCCAAAAGTTTGTTGGAGTGCTCGGACCATCTCTTCTCAACTACTGGTACTTGTCCAAAAGTCCTAAAGAAACATCCAAAGTCATGCTGTTTTTGTAATCCGTCACGGTGCTAATGTCTGTGATTTCATTATAATTTCTGGGGTGATTCTATGCGGTGGGTTCAACAACAATTTCAGAGAGAGCACTTGGCTATAAATCCTTATCCTGCGGTTTGCGGACAGGCAGAATGCTGTAACATGCTCAAAGCAATCATTTCTGCTCCACTAAGCTTGATTTTCGAAGACATTTCTCATTGCCACTGCCAAGAAGCCAATCCCATGTCTACATTAAAGTGGATGTTTGTGGCAGATGCTGTCTTATCAAACCTACAAGAGAGTACACGTTTTTGACAGTTCAGCAGGCAGCTAAAAACGCAAATCAATTACTAAGACAAACCCTCAAAATGACAATACTGCTGTGTTGAGGGTTATTGGACAAAAATGAAAGTTCAGTTCATATTTGACAGCTCCATTTTATGAATCTAGGCCCAGTTGAAGTCATTCCAGCATATTTTTCTCCTCCCATTAACCTGTTGACGTTAACATTTTGCTTAAGGCCTGCATGGTTGTTTAGGGCTCTAAACAAGCAACGGTAATCAAAAACATAAAACATGGGAATTTTAGGCCACTGTGACATTTACCATCATTGCCTGGTAAACATTTATATAAAGGAACTATTGTCTGATTTGACGTCAGCGTCAAGAAGCAGTACGGATGTAAACAACATGTAGCATATATAATGTTTTAATGTAAACATGCATTCTTCTGTCTGGTCTTTGGGTTAGCCTCCATAAAAGCTGTTTTTACCAGGTTAGCGGTGGCCACAAGATACAAATAAAGGGGATATTGTTCTTTGCATGTCTGTTCTGGGTCAAACTCTGATCCCATCCAATAGTGCATTGCAAAAACTCTGAAAACATTCATCCAAAAAGGCAAGTTGATACAGTATATTCCATTCAATACCACAAAACAATCATAGATTTCCTCAACATTAGCTTAGCAACATGCTAACCTTTAACTCCATCAAGTTTCCTATGAGGAGTGTTATCTGTGTGGTGCAAAGTTTCATTCCATAGTAGACAGCTACGTTTTATTAGGTTTTAAATTGCGTTAGCTAACAATAGGTTTTAAATTAGCTATTGGTAATGTGGCCATGATGCCTCAAGATACAAACAAAAGGGATCATGACTAATCTCTTTAATAAAGGGTGTGTGTTTGCACTATATAATTCTTTGCAGGTCTTTTCTAGGTCAAACTCTGAAGAGAGGTCAGTACATAGGTCAGGGCAGAAGGTTTACTGATTAACACTGGCTAGCATTCACAGACGGCAAGCTACTGAAGGCCAGAAACATCCTGCGCACGTACGCAAACTCAGACCTAACTGTCTGGCCAGTGCATTGCAAGTGCACACTTAGATTGTACATATGCGTACTATATACTATATGTTTTTGTGTTGAGGTAGCAAACTCAAGGGTGGCGATAGAGTTACCTTTAACCATTGAAACAGATGTGTTAATTCTCAGTTACCTTGCTGTGAACGTGCTAACATATTAACAAACTTCTACTAACTTACTCAAAGATTCTAAATGTTGCTCTGCCATACCAGTGGTTGACCCGAAATAGAAAACTTACCACAGAACACAGTTCACGCTAATGACTGTGATAGTGCCTCGTGTGGCAATGATGAAAAACAATACACACTGGTGTCAGGAAGCAATTCATACTTCATCACATTTCAAAATTCAGCAATTCATAACAATGAGATGGTTTGCAGTTACATACTTGTGTAGAGTATGTTTTGGGCCAAAAGCTAGTGCCCCACTAACTGATTTTTTCCCACTGCACCTAACCCTGGGTTATCGTCATTCTAAACCTCACGTTTAACCCTGGGTAAAGGTACGTATCACACCTGCAATTTAGAAGCGGGGTTAGCATTTTATTGTAAAGTATGAGCAATGTGAAATATGAAAACAGAAAACCCAGGAGTTTAGAATGACCCAGAGTTAAAGGGCTAGTTCACCCAAAAATGAAAATTCTGTAATTAATTACTCACCCTCATGACGTTCCAAATCCGTAAGACCTTCGTTCATCTTTGAAACACAAATTAATATATTTTTGATGAAATCCGAGAGCTTTTTGACCCTCCATAGACAGCAACGCAACTAACATGTTCAAGGCCCAGAAAGGTAGTAAGGACATCGCACATCGAAGACCGACACGGAAGACAAGAATTGTTGAATAAAGTCATACTTTTTGTTTTCTTTGCACACAAAAACTATTCTCATAGCTTCATAAAATTACGGTTGAACCACTAATGTCACATGACTATTTTAACAATGTCCTTACATTGTTTCTGGGCCTTGAACGTGTCAGTTTCTTTGCTGTCTATGAAGGGTCAGAAAGCTCTAAGATTTCATCAAAAATATCTTAATTTCTGTTCTGAAGATGAACGAAGGACTTATGGGTTTGGAACAACATGAGGGTGAGTAATTAATGACAGTTTTCATTTTTGGGTGAACTATCCCTTTAACTATTTAAAGTGTGAAATTACTTATTTTCAGTTAAATCAGTTAAATATTCGAAAACTGTATGTAGTTGATTTGCTCCAAACATTTTTTTCCTTAGCAAGCACAAAGGCTAGAGTATATAATTTGTTGTTTTTCTTCCCCTTTGCCACATGTCAATAATATATATATACAGGTGCATCTCAATAAATTAGAATGTCGTGGACATTCACTATGGTTGTATGAATTTGTGTTTCTGAGTACTACTGATAAAAGTAAAAGAAAAAAAAAGGTTGGCAAATGGCATGGCAGACATTGCTGTTTGTCCTGCTTTTCTCCTTCCCTTGTGAACCCTGGTCCACTTAACATGTGTTTGCTCTGTGGACTCTCTGGGCAGTGACTGTCTTTGCCCTCACCCGTGGCTCGCATTGGCCAGCGCTTCCCCTCCTCTATTTGGATAGATCGATTAGTTCGTTCTTATCTCAAACATGACAGAACCGAATCACAAAATACCCCGAGATACAGAGAATTCTGTTATCCAATTTCAACTACGCACAGTGGTGGGAAATAAGATGTACTGGAGTACAGAAGACACACGCCTTGTGTGTAAATAGAGTGTGTACGTGCTCACAGTTTCCTCCAGTTCTGAGAAATTCAGGCGGGAAACCAAGTGAATCTGACTCTGCCACTAGCTAGGCAGGTAAGACAGGTGCTCTGTGTATCGGAGAAACAACAAAGTCCCAGATATATTCTGACCCAGTTCTCCCGCGACTGTCCCACACCCTCCGGCTTCACATAGCAACCACGTGCAGCTTTGTTTGTTTTATCTTGAATAGTTCTTCATAACTGACATACAGTAGTAAACAAATAACTTTAGGCGTAAATGTAGATGTAAAGTGAAGTGTAGTTTATCAGAGGCGTTGCAAAACTACACGCTGTTGAATTTGGCAGCCGTTCAACGGTGCAAGGTTCACCGTCTCACTCTGTGTTGTAGTAATACAGAGCATGCTGGGAAATTCCCTCATGATCCCCTGGGGAATAAGGTTTCTTTGTCAAAACAATCAGTGATAATTCATTCGTTTCACACATTAGCGCCGTCCAAAATAGAGTGCTGCCTACCTAGAAATAATTTAAAGGAATGTTCCAGGCTCAGTACAATTTAAAGAAATAGTTCACCCAAAAATGAAAATTCTGTCATCATAATATACTCACCTTCAGATTGATGGTAGCCATTGACTTCCATAGTATGGAGAAAAAAATATATATGAAAGTTTTTTTTTTTTCTTTGGGTTACCAACATTTTTCAAAATATATTATTTTCTATTCAACAGAAGATGCTAAAAAATGCAAAATGTATAGGTATTACAGAAAGGCACTTACAATAGAAGTGAATGGATCCAATTCATAATCACTAACATACAAATGTAAGGGTACAGACAACAAGAGAGCTCAATAAACAGTATGTTAAAAAAAAAGGGTGTATATTGCATACAGGTGTACAATGCAATACTATAATTCTTTGTGGTAATCAACATTTTGCCACAAACACTGTTGATTGAGCTTAACTGAACCCAGACTATTTCTTTAAAGACACCATAGGTTCATTCTTTGGAGCCAGACTAGGCAAATGCCTTGATGCATTGCTGGGAGCCTCTCATAGGCATCCAGATTATTGCTTTTTGACCATGGTAGGATGCATTAATAATGAATGAATGGCTGCCCATATACAGCAGGACACATGACCATGCCATTACTTTTGGAGCAAACATAACTAATATTATGGACTGGCCAAGGCTACAGTGGTAAATTATGTAAATATTATTGAGTTTTCACTGAACAAAAACATGCTTTCAGGGTTGTTAAACATAGTACATTATTTGAGTTTCCAAGGCAGAATTAAGTTTTTGTTGAGCAGTAAATGTACCCTTTAATAAACAAACAAATGATTCTGAATAACTAAATTGTAGCAGTTATAGCATGTTTGTTCTTATATCTAATGTACATAAAAAACAAAATTCTAGTGTAAATTAAAATATTCCCAATAGTCAAGTGTTCCAAAAGCATTGTTCTATTGTTGTCAACAGAAATGATTAAAATTCAAACTAATTAAAAGGAAATGGTTTTAATTGTATTTAGGGCATCTCACCATTAGCTTAGCAAAACGCTAACACAAACCCTATAGTCTGTAGTCATGGTAGACACCATATTGAATTTTACATGGATGAAACAAGACTGTGAGGAAGACAAGTCTTTACAATGGCATGCACTGTATAAAGCTCATAGATCACATGTGCACACTGCGCACAGTTGTTGTCTATGTAGTTCGTTCAAGTTCAATCACTTCTAAGAATCCAACCTAGACAGCTAGAATTGACTAGGTTTTAAGTTAGCTAATGCTTACACATTACTAAGTTATAGAAGTTAGCTCTTAAGTCACTGTAAAACAACAGATCAATTCTACTAATTTAAACATTCTAAAAAGAATCAAATGGGGGCAGATCAAGACAAATCTGCGTCATTCATTGTCTAGCTTTATCTCGCTGCTCTTGTCCTGTAAGAATTGGATTGCAGGAATGGGAATAAATAGGGATAATATCGCAGCCACAAAGAGAGGCTTCTCTTTCATGTGAGGTGAAATACTAGATCTCGTGGAGTCCGGCTGCAGCCCGAGACACAGCGAATCCCCACCTTTTCCTACTACAGAAGAGTATCATAGACGATCCGCCACCTCACGTGTTGATTTCACCTCTCGTTTCACCCTCTGGACAGTGACGGGAGCTGCAGCTGAACAATGGTGATTGTTATATCACAAATGCAAAGACCACAAAACCATTCCCTGGAAAGAGCCAGTGACCTAAATGCATAGGTACTGTCAGCTGATACTGCAGTGGGAAAGGCCCTGAGGATATGACAAAATATAACTTTGCAAATCAGGATGACAGAGCGCTAGATACATTTAACCTGTATTGATCAGTCACTTGCTTATTTAAGAAACAAATGATGATTTAAAAGTATGTTCTAAACTACAGGTCTAAACTATATGTTGCTAGGGGCTCTGGGTGACTTGAGCTGGTTGTTTACTGGTTAACATCAAAAGAGTACAAGTCTTAAAGGAAGTAAAGAAAATGGTTAGAAGACATTCAGAGCTTCTGTAAGTATAGTAATATCAAGCTATGTCATTTTTATGTATACTCATAAACAAGTTAACAAGCACAACATCTGGGGTATTTAATTAATTCATATCTGTTTCATTTATTTATTCAGTTAAAGGTTTAGTTCACCATGAAAATTCTGTCATGTTGTTGTAAAGCAATCCATACAAATCAAGCTCATACGTGTTTGCTTGACGTGCAAGAAACAATGAGGTCAAGTGGCGTCTGTTTACCATATTTGACGTTCAATGTGTGTCTTGATCAATGTTTATATGTGAATAAAGGCCAAAATGAATTCTGTTTATCATATAAAGCAATCTTGTCTCTTCAGAAGACTTGGATTCAATCTCTCAGTTCATATGGATTACTTTTAAAAAGACAATATGACATTTATGAAGCATCAAAGTTTTAGAATGGACTTTCAATTGAGGGACAGAAATATCTTTAATTGAAGATATCTTCAGTTTTATGGGTTTGGAACCAAACGAGAATGAATAATTGATGACCATTTTCAGTTTTGGGTGAACCAACCCTTTAACTTTTATGTTATTATGGGAAATAACCCAGAATGCTCAATTTTACCACAAAGTCTTCAAATGGAGCCACAAAATACAGTTAGCTGTGTATAAAAATGCAGTGGACATTTTGTGGTCAATGATTTTGTTTGTTTGACCTTTACTGTGCATAATTCTTCCCTTAAATTTGTAGCATTCAGAGTATGAAAGTATGTTTTCAGCTCACTGTATTCTGATCACTTCATGATCCAAAGGTAACAAATTGTACTGCTTTCTTACTGCTATGTGTCATTGTTTATCAACCAGAACATAGTGTTCAGACACAAGACGTGGCATTAGCATTACACATAGTCAGAGAATGTCCTAACTGATTATTGCATTTGCATATGTTCACCTGTCAGATATTTTCTCACTAAAACACTTAATAGCTAAATGCAAAACAGGTCAGATCTTAAATGCAATACATTTCGTGATTCTGTAATCTTGTGGTTTTGCCTGGATGTCTGCGGTTTTTGTGATTCTGTTCACATAATGCTTTAGACACACCACGGCCCCTTTTAGCTGAGTTAGAGGGCTTTCATTTGCACATGACTATCCTTCATTACATAGAACAACATTTTATGTTACATTAGATTCTGGATCAGTCTTCCAGTAAGAGTACAGTAATGGTGTTAGTTCATCCTTATGAATGGAACTAACCGAACTATTGGGTTAAATTTTTACATTCAATTTTTAACCCAAAAGTTGGGTTAGTCCATATTTGACCCAAAGTTGGGTTGAAACAACCCAGCATTTTTTTGAGTGTACAGGTAACCTTGTGTGTACAGTGCCTTTTTTTGTTTATCACACATGCCTGATTTCTTCTAGCTTTAACAAACATTTCTGGCCTACGCAAATCACACCAGATGTGTCTGTGTATCTGTTCCAGTTCCTTAAACCTCCCAGATGTTGTGGGGTCTCTTGCGAAATAACATACCGCAGTGTGTGAACCAAAATAAATCACAGCACTCCCTTTTCCCCTTGATTTTTTCTCTTTTGCTGTCTCTCTCGTTCCCCCTTTATCATACATGGGAATGTCTACAATAACATAACAGCAATGAGAGGCAACATGTTGCAACATTCTGGCATAAAAAAAAACTGCTGAGAATTAAACCAACTCACTTTCAAGAACAAAACACATCATCAGTCTGGGGCAAACTACAGTTCCTGCCAAGGTCTCTGGACTCTCATGCAGGGTACAACAGGGCAAAAAGTCCCCCTTAAATTAGAGTTTTTTTAGTTATATAACTAAATATTGACAAAGAAACAAATGTGTGCAAAACAAAAGGGTAAAATACGTTTTATTAATATAAAAACAGTCAAATAAATGTGATGTTAATGTAAAAATCATGGTAATATAAAAGCAATAGTCATATGGTAAAACATGTAAATACTATTACCAAGCAAGATTTTTGAATAACATCCAAGTATATTTTAGAATAACTACTTTAGCAAATAGTGTAACAGTTTTTTTTTTTAATTTAACTTTTTTTCAACAGTGTTTCTGATGCTTTTTTTTCCTCCATAGTGTGTTTAATTCCACTAGGGGGATTCCTATTCCAAATACTATGACTATGAATTTATTGGCAATAACAAACATTAGATAATGGCGCAAACAACCCCATGGGTTTGACTCCCAGGATTGATTCCAAATTAGGGCTGTGCGATATGGACAAAAAAAACTATCGCGATTTCTTTGATCAATTTTGCGATTTCGATTTTAATCACGATTTTGCCACACACAGACATGCTTTACAGTCATAAATGCATTCAGTGTGAATTTGAAACATATTTCCAAAAGAAAACCAATTAGAACGTTATCAAAGAGCTGTAACATGTCTCTAGAACAGACATAAGGCAAAATAATCACTAAGTAAAGGTGTAACAAAATGTCTCTAGAACATATGGCAGGAAAAAAAAAATCCCGTGTCCAGGGATTTTTTTTGCCATGCATTGGTCATAGAGCTCTTTGTGGCACTGCCTCAGATGTTGAACTAGATTTGTTGTGCCAAGTTCACACGTACTCCGTCTGCAGTGCGTGTACAGTATGTGTATGCGGTGCAGAAGCAGCACGGACTCATTTTGCTTTCGCACAGGACGCGTTTGCAATCCGCTCCTGATCCGCGGCTGTTTACCACAAACACAACATTTATCCATTATTTTGATTTCAAATCCAAACGTTGTTTCTGAAAATGCTTTTTCAGCATTGTGATTCTCTTTTATCACAGTACAGTAATACAATCTTTCATAGACATATTCACGTTTAAACTCAAATATAAATTTGTTTAACTACCACCACGAGTGCCATCTATTATTGCCTTGTTTATCTAAAAGTGCACTTTTCCTTGTTTTAAATCT
>NW_015552564.1:1682196-1704681 GCF_001515605.1 Sinocyclocheilus anshuiensis
TTAATTTTTACCGCGAATAATGCGCTGTCACTTTAATTCAGCGCATGCAGCACAGCAGAAATAGACTCCGTGCGGAATCGATCGCAGCATGACTGCTGCAGACGCACCCGCTCCTGGAGCGCACTGCTGGACCGCAATCGCGTGCAGTGTGAACGTTCTGATCCGTTAACATGGGCGCGGAAAAATATGCACCACAGACGGAGTGTGTGAACCTGGCGTTACGTTTGTATGCCCGCCCGGTTTGTTCTGTTCTCGTGCTCCATTTAGGCGCGCATACTGCGGGAGGTCAGAGGCGCAGAAAATCATGCTGTAAAGCGATTTAGAAATCGCTTGCGCGAGCAAGCTCAAATCACGATTTTATGACGATTTCGATTAATCGCACAGCCCTATTTCAAATGCAGCAGTAAAGTTGTATATCATGAATGCAATTGAATAAACGCTTCTTCCAAATGTAAATTGGTTAGTTATTATTAAAAAAATGACTGAATCACCCCTGAAAAAGCATATAAGTCTTTTCTCTCAAAAATACACGTGATCATGATTCAGAAACCCTACACCTTCCCCAGCTCCACCTGTATAAATCTGTTATGGGGTAATTTCATGTATGTTATATATGGTGGTTATTTTATATGTTTATCGCCAGCAGCAGTATATCTTACATGCTCACAGCAGCATGTCTGTGGATTTATTCGCAGTAACAAATCTCAGTACTTATTCTGTCACAGCAGACTATTCAACCAAGACTAAACACATTAGCATTGTATGTATATTATGCTTAACTCTCATGACAATCCAGTCCCTCTGATTCTTTCAAATCAAAAATATGACCTTATTTCTATTTAAAATGCAAACATAAATGTTTTTAAAAATCATTTTATGATCTTTTTTTTTTTAAAATGTCATGAGTTGTCATGACAGAAATGAATGAACAAATGAATGAATCAATCAAGTAATCAATCAATCAATCAATCAATCGATGAATGAATCGATGGATCAATGAATGAATCATTGAATGAATACAATTTTAGATCCCACTCTTGTGACAAATCGTAACTATTTTACATTTTGGCAAATTTGTACAATCTCATTCTTATGTTTTCGAACAATCTGCTTACCTCCCACTGAGGGTTTAGGGGTGGACCTTCAATGTACAAATCAAATTTGCCACCAATTCACCAAAACATAAAATAATTATGTTGAAAAAGAAGCAGCTAGGAAAAACAGTTGGGAAACAGGGGAAAAAGCAAAGCCAATGGAGTTCAGTATCAGCTTCCTCTATAACGTATATGATCACATAGAGGGCAAACTCTTGGACGGCAACAACACTTTTAGATTTACGGAATGGAAAAAAGAAAGACAAACTGCAAATTACTTGAATCCGTCTGAGCCAAATAAGCAGTTAATTCAAAAGGCTTTTAGAATTAACAATAATAAATCCACTGCAAACATGAACTCAGTCGCACCAGGATTTGATCAGAGAAATCTGTTAAGAATAAGCATCAGATGATAAATTCCTGGTATGACAGTTCACCAGCATGCAAAAATACAACATGTGCATCATCCGGATAGAGCTGCTATGACGTTTATGATTAACTTATTGTACTGCATTCATTAAAAGCTGAGGGAAATGGTTCTGATTATTTTGGATTAAAATAAAAATATATCAACTGGGTTTTTGAGTGACTCACTATGAGTAAAGACAGGCATGGCTTTGGTGCTTCTACACATTTTAGGCATGAGTCGCGTGTGAATCCAGCCTGCTGGGATCTGTCCGAGGATACAGGGAATCGGTATCATGTAAGTGTGATTTCAGGCCATCTCCAAGGCCGTGGCCCCAGATGCCCACACTGAGGTAAATGAGGACATGGCAGATGATAATAAGCATAGGCCATAAGCGACAGCCGCCTGGGGACACATTCTCCTGTTTCGTATCAATGCATAAACATAAGTAAAAGTCCTTTCTCACAGAGTTTGAATATAAAAGCTGTTTCACATTAGCACACAGCTCTGAAATAAGGCCTTAACCTGAAACAGGCATTTTCATGTCAGAATGCATCATGGAGTTACACAGCTAAACCACAACATCTCTAAACGACACTCAGGCGCCACAAACCTAGCTGTTGTTCTGTTCATTTCCATTTCCTCTGACACCTTTTACACTTAGGAGACAGGAGAGATGGAAACGTGTGCATCTTTACATTAGAGAACGTCTGTACAAAGGATCCATCCATCTCTTTTCTTGCCTTGATCCCATAAGTTGTGCATTAAAGGCTAATCACATCCAGACTTGGAGCCAGGGAATGTCACTCACCACCTTGCTTTTGGTTTTATTTTCCATTGCAAGTCCTGCTCTTACAGGAACAATCATATCTGACTCACATTCCGCTGACTTCACTGAATAATTTCAGCAATTAATCTCGGAGTTAATGTCATAAATGGAATAGGAAGCAAAACATGACCTATGGTCACGAGTGGGGCTATAACAGGACTAGTCCCTGCGGTCACCCACCCAAAAGACAAACAAAAATGTATTTGACTTGGCCGTTTGTGCCGGTTCAGGTCTGAGTTTGTTGGCAGTTTTGCTCAAGAATGACCTTTTGTTCTGTAAATTCAGTCACATCCAGAACACATAATTTTATTGACGTGAAAATGCATAAAAAAAAAAACAAATGGGATATTGTGTAATTGGAAGGACTCAATCGAGCAAAGATTACGGTTTTCAAGGCCTTCAGCTGAGGGAAATTTCAGAAGTCCAAAATAAACCCATCACTCTTGAATCTCTTGAATTGAGAATACCTGAAGATAGGCCTTCCCAGATCTAGGACAGAGAAAACATGGCTCCCAAGATGAAGCCCATGTCATTATTCTAACACAACCCTCAAGTGTGATAAATGGTTTGCTATTTTAAATATTTTAAATATTCCTCCAGTAAGGAGTTCCAGTCTGTTTTTTGATAATTTTTTGATACTTTAATTGTGCTTTTACATCCTTTGGGTTGACAACCCAAATTCCCATTCACTTTTGTTATTTTGAAATCATGAGAGTGATTAAAAAAATTACACCATTTATATTTTGGGGTGAATTATTCCCTTTATTCTAAAGAAACATGCTTATGTTTTTACTTGTTTCTACTGTTTAATGACACTCAGTGGGTGTTGCATTGCTTCAGTCCAAAAGAACTTAAATAAAAAAAAATATTCCTCCAGTAAGGAGTTCCAGTCTGTTTTTTGATAATTTTTTGATACTTTAATTGTGCTTTTACATCCTTTGGGTTGACAACCCAAATTCCCATTCACTTTTGTTATTTTGAAATCATGAGAGTGATTAAAAAAATTACACCATTTATATTTTGGGGTGAATTATTCCCTATTACATTTACTATTTGCTAAGAATTTAGCAATATCTTTATTTTAAAATATAAAGACATTCACTTTTATTTGTAAAGTAAAACAGCAAATGTTTCTTGTTACGTAGGGTTAAATGATTTAGGTTATATTTTCAATTCAAAAAAGCGAAATTTGACACAAAAAGTAGTTTGCGTTTGCGTTGATCATGTAAAACAGCTGTCAAATATTAACTTACAACTTACATCACACTCTTTCACCATTAAAAGCTATATAACTAATAGTATTTCTTATTTGATTAGATTAGTCTTAAGTGCTGTTAGACTGGTGAGGCTTACCAGACTAAAAATGAGCATTTATAAACCTTTTGTCATCCAAACAACAAACAGGGCAATATCAAGAATATCAAACATTAGGGACCATTTTTGATTATTGGGGGAACTTGTCCCTCTCGTCTCTGGTGGTTACGGGCCTGTGATATATTGATATATAAACCAAGCTGAAATAAACTTTGAAAAGCACTTCTGTGAATCCTTTGGATCCAGCTAAAACTCTGATAAAAACTGAAACTGAAGGTCAGGGTCTTTGGCTAGGGATGTTGCAGTTGACAAAGCGTTGAGGACAGGAGGTTTTACACAGTCCATGGGTCAGCTGAATCTGCAGAAACTATTTTTATAATGTTTGGAGAAAACAGCACAAAGGAAACCAGAATCTGGCACAGCAAATATGCCAGTGCCTGGCTTTAAGGGATCAAGACCCTGGAAACAGTGAAGGAGAATATGCTGGCAGCATGTACAGAGCAGTCATTTCCAGTTTATTCCCCTCTCTCTTTTACTCACTGTACGTCCTTTTTACCTATTAATGTCTTCGAGTTTGGTGGTCTCATTTAAATAAATAAAATTAAACTGAATGAAATTATATAGAAAGCCAAACAATGCAGTCCCTCTGATTCTTTAAAATCAGACAGAAAAAAATATGACCTTATATCTATTTAAAATTATCATAAAATTATATATATATATAAAAAAAAAACATTTATGGCTAATTATAAAATGTTTTAAAAAATCATTTTATGATAATTTTTTAAAATAATGTTTCTATTTTGTGCCCTTTAAATAAATTATTAATACAAAATCAGTGTAGATGCAAACTGATTGATTATTCTAAAAATATATACACATTAAAAATCTTTAAAAAAAAAAAGACTAATAAAAATGTACTGGATTTATTTATTAATAATATGAGTAATAACATGAGTTTGTAATATACAGTACAGCTCTTTTGATTACACTGAGACCTATTGTGCATTACAATAGACAACTAATTTATAAATATTCTTCCATATGATATTATGACTTAATAAAGTCACCTCTCAGGCGTCACTTTAAAAGTCAAACTCATATTTATGTTATTTGAAGATTCATATATATATTGCTCAGGAGGAACTCCAGGCTGTGATTAAATTCATGTTAAGGAGAAATGAAATTTCGTAATTAAGAGTTAAAGTAGTGCAACACATCACGTCAGAGCGCCAGAGAGACGTGCGGAAAAGGGGCGTAACCAGAAACGATAACCCCGCCCACTCCGCCAGGAAGACTGCGCGAGTTTTTATAAAGGATATGCGCGCAAGTTTTGGCAGGACAGAGGGGGCTCTCTGCGGGGCAGAACTATATCAAAGACCCTTCAAACACAGGAATACTCCCACCGTGCCTTAACAAACCATCTGTTTGTCAACTTTGAAGTATTTTTTTAACAACCCCCGATTCGACAATGACTGCGACTGTTGTGTCCTTCTTCGACTACGAAGTGATGAATAAGGTAATTTATATTTATGGGAAGTCGATTTAAGCGTTTTAACAGTTTAAATGAGTGAGTAACAGATCAATATCTCATAATCTTAATACACAAAATGTAGCAATTGTTTTCTACACCGATGTCAACTTTTCTGGCTTATGTGCGCGTGTGTGTGTGTTAAGAGTAGGACAAGAATCTTGCTTGTGTGCTTTTATCTAGTCTTGTGCTTCTCATGGTCTGCAGTTATCGATTGCTAATCGATTAGGAAAGAATAAGGAAAGCTAATATATTAGAATAGTTGAATTCATCCGCGTTTATGGGTCATCAGTAAACGTATGCGTCACTTAGGCTAAAGTTGTGCATTATTCGTCCTGGATTCGATTAAACACAACACGGAGGAAGGCCACAGGTCTAGGTTTCATTTGAATTAAATCAACGAGTTCTCCATTATGCGCAACATGTTGGGGTTAGACTTCAACTTTTAATAATTAACCTTTCTTAACCACAATAGGATTTAACCAGCAATTTTGGTTGATTTATGGCATATCAGTTTAGTTACATGTATCTTTTAAAATAAACTATAGGTCAGTTGTGAGCAGTGTTGGGGGTAACGTATTACAAGTAACGCAAGTTACGTAATCAGATTACCTTTTTCAAGTAACTAGTAAAGTAACGCATTACTTTTTAACTTACAAGAGAATATCTGAGTTACTTTTTAAAATAAGTAAGGCAAGTTACTTTTTTTTCCAATTTATTGATTGACAACTCTCCTGTCCCCATGTCGAGAGAAATCAGATGTTATTGTAGTTCTAAAATAAATATGAATATGCATTATCTCACTCACAAAAAAAAAAAACACAGATTCAGTATTCCTCAAAATGAATACAAATAATGCAACTCAGAATATGATGCAAACCTGCAATAATTAAATGTTAAACAACATCCCATTCTATTAACCAATGTCTTTGCTTCTGACCTTCGATGATCCAGTTCAACCGTACTAATAAGCAAAAATTACTCTAGACAAACATTTGTGTGTCTTTTTTTATTGCTGAAGTGTGTTGAAATTTCTTCTTCTGCATTCTACAGTACGGATGTAAATTTACTTTCCCTTCAGCCTTAGGCTTATTCATTTCACTTTTGGTGTGAAAAGGCTTTTATATTTGGCAAAAATATAACTTTTTTATTTGTAAAAACAAACAAGCAAGCCCTGTCCAGATTTAAAAAGTAACGTAACGCATTACTTTCCATAAAAAGTAACTAAGTAACGTAATTAGTTACTTTTTCATGGAGTAACGCAATATTGTAATGCATTACTTTTAAAAGTAACTTTCCCCAACACTGGTTGTGAGCATATAAAGGTATCTGTAAGCAATGCAACATTGTACTGTGTGAATGCATTCTTGCATTCAAAACAGCTGGACGGAATGAAACTGAACACAAGGCACAAGACTGCTTTTAAAATTTAAACCGACGATAAAGGGGTTGTTTGCCCCAAACTTAAGAACAGTTTACTGACCAATGCTATTCCAGTGCAGTGTTGTGTTTCTTTCTTCCAGAAAACACAAAAAGGAAATTGCATTTGGATTTAATGATAATGGATGGTGGTGTTTAAACGTCTAGCCTCAAAAAATATCATAAAAGTAGTTTATATGACTGGTAAGCAATATTGTATTATAGCTTTGTGTGAGGAAGGGGCTAAAACCTGGAGTCATTATTGCTATTAATCTTACCCTCTGCTGTTGCTCTTAAAGGTCATCCATTTCAAACATGCGTCGCTATCACGTGACATCAACCCTAGAATGTCCCTCTATATTTTAATAGAATCAACTGCTAATCATCTTTCAGAGCTATTACTGATGGGAATATTACCAGTCAATAATGACTTTAATTCCTCACAAAGTGCTGTCATTTGACCTAAACAGAACTGGAATATTGCTCACTATTCAGCATGGAGTTTTATAGGGCAAATAAATGACAAAATAGTTCTGGTTGAACTATCGGCATAAAACTTCACAAGCCACCTTGACACTCATTGAACAAGATAATAAAAAAAAAAAAAAAAAAGTATAATACAACACAATGGCCAGAGCTGTCCAACAGACATATGTTGTCTATCATGTTCTTATCCCCAATACATTTATACAAACTAAAAGTTTTGTAACTTTAATACCATAGAAAAAGGTTTTTGTAATTACTGGTTGTGCAATAAATCTCATCATAGTATTGCACACAATTTGTGCAGTTACTGGAGATGAGTCTACATGAGTCTTGTGCGTTTTCATCTTTTATGACTTAATAAAACCTTTCACTTTTTTAAGAGATTGCTTGGTAGGTTAAAAGTTCAGGGTCATTAGTTCTCTCTCTTCATAAAATAAGCCTTAAAACAGAATTAAATCCAGGCCCTAGACCTGACCTGAAGACAGACAATACCATCAACACATAATAAACTCCCACTGGTGGTATCTGGAGCAAAGGGAGTCATAGTCATGCCACATTTTTGAGACATTGTTTTTTTCCCTTCACTTTCAGAACAATAAGGTGATGAGCTACAACAGTCCCCTCTCCAGTCCCCATTTACAGTCTGTCCCCACCACCGGTGCCAATACCCCCTTTACCCCCACCGGGTCCCTGCTGGACAGGAAGGTGGTGGGTACCCCTTCATTGGGACTCTACCAGCGCCGCCACTCCGTGTCCATTACCAGTTCCAAATCAACGCAGAACCAATTTATCAACAGCCTCAAGATGGACGGCTCGGCTTCCATGAACGGGAGCAGTAACAACAAGGAGAACCACTTCCGCGACCGGTCCTACTCTGAGAACGGGGAGCGTCTAAGGCCGAGCAACATCACGTGCATTAGTGCCAACGGAAACAGCCAGGTTAACTCAAGCCGCTATAAGACCGAACTCTGCAGGCCCTTCGAGGAGAACGGCACTTGTAAATATGGTGACAAGTGCCAGTTTGCCCATGGGATGCACGAGGTTCGTAGTCTAAATCGCCATCCCAAGTACAAGACCGAGCTCTGTCGCACCTTCCACAGCATTGGTTACTGCCCATATGGGCCGCGCTGTCACTTCATCCACAATGCAGAGGAGCGCTGCGGACCCCCTCCTCTCTCCGCCTTCAACAAGATGGAGCGCCCCCGCCTTCATCACAGCTACAGTTTTGCCGGTTTCCCAAGCTCAGGTGGCTCCCAGGACAGCCCGACCTCTTTCACACCTCCACCTATATTTTCCACCGAAGACGTCAATGAGTGGCCCAGCAACCCTTTCACTTACTCCAGTCAAGAGCTTGCCAACTTGTTTGCACCCAGTTTAGGTGGCACCACTGTTCCTGATCTGCCCGGTCCTCATTCTCCCACCGCACCCTCCTTCTTCAGGCCAATGTCCGAGTCGCCCCCAAGCCCTCCAGATTCCCTCTCCGACCAGGAGGGTTACCAGAGCAGCCTGGGCAGCCAGAGCGGATCCGAGTCACCTGTGCTGGACGCCACACGTCGCCTCCCCATCTTCAGCAGACTCTCCATCTCTGACGATTAAAAGGTTTCAGGGGTTTCAGGCATGAGAGAGAAAGCACAGAGAGAGCTGGCGAGAAAGAGAGTAATTTTCCTCCTAGCAATCCCTTCCTGTCCTTGCTTTGTTTACAGCAGAGAAGTGGACTAAAGTACAGTGTTCTCGTAGCCACTGAGTCAAATCAGAAAACCTACTACGCTGTAGCATCAGCCATTGGCGTATTCCCAAGCCTCCCTAGACGTCTTTAACACGCCTGACGTAATGCAAAAACAACGAACTGTTCCCCTCAAGGCCCACTTAAACGTTGAGGTCTCAAAATCCTCACTGGAACATGTTAAACTAATCCATATTTAGTTCATAGTGTTCGAACTAAAAAGCAGAGTTTTCAAAATTGTTCAAGGACCTTCTTGTTCGAAGAATCTACTGAATATTACAGCAACAACGTTCTTTACAGACCTGGAAGTGCCACTTTTCTTGCGGAAGACCCTCGCCGGAAGATCCTAGGGACTTTAAGTGCCTATCAAAAAATTTGTTTCCTACTTGTTCAATCACATTGATTTTTGGAGATCTGGGGTAGAAAAGGTTTAAAGAAAGAATCAAACCCATCTTAGATTTGTATGAATCATTCTGAAAGATATTTGTATGTCTAGTGGTGCTAAATGCGCTGTCACCGTGGTAATTATCCCTAGAACATGTGATCCCTTGCGCTAAAATAGTGTGTTCTGGTTGTTGGATTATGTAAGAGAGAAGATGTCCTTCCTGTTCATGTTACCACTAAAGATGTGACTTCAGTGGCCACTAATTGTTTCGTTGCAAACAGATCATTGAAATGTTCTATCATTAATTCAATATTGTATTTCCCCTATTATTGTTATAATATAGTTATTATTGCATCATTACAATTATTGTTGGTATTTTCTGTTTGGAAATGAGAACTTTCAAACTGAAAGTTTAGCTTGTCAGTGCTTATTTAACTTATCAAAATGTATTTATTGCTGATTGTAAGCATTTTTTTTATTTTGTTTGTATTTATCTGGATAATGACACAATAGAATATATTTTCCTTTATGCTAAATTATGATCTTCCGTATTAATCGTAAGATTGTGAAGACGTTTTTTTCGTTAAGTTTCAACAGTTAATATATTATACTGCAATGACATTTTGTAACTACATTTTGATTTATTTTTTAAGTGAAACTTAATTTAAAATGAGAATGCAAAGAAGAGGATTGTTTTGCATTTTATTTATTATTTTTCTCCCTAATGTTGGACTGCAGTTTCAGGATGTTTATGCCTCTATAATCCTTTATTATTTGGCTCCGACCGTCTAGAATGTAAACCGAGTTGTCTTGACAATAACAGTCCTGTGCCTGTGATTTTAGAAATCTGATGTTTAGACTGGGATCCTCTCATTAAGACTCCTTTTGGTATGAACAAATAGTAGACAATAAATGCATTATAGTACAAATCTCATGACCCTCGCAGTGGTCCGAAGTTGATCGCAGCAGCATTTTGATCTAAATGGACGGTTAATAAGGGAATTGTTAAATATGCATTTGTGTATTTATTTTGCCCATTTTGAAACCATGTTATGTACACCAGCAAACATGTGTTGTTTTGATTTGTTATGACTCAAAATTCTTATTTATTTACAGATTTTGGACCACTTCTATACTTGCTAAGTGCCTAACAGTACATTCCAAGAGTCTTGAACCTTTTTAGGATTGTAATCCAGAGTCGTTATATTGATTTTAGTTGAAATTCGGGGTTAACAGGATTGACATTGAGCGAGCTACAGTTGAATGTGTCCTATGTTAGCAGCTACTGCTGTTCACATCAATATGTTTCTTTTGTAATGACAGATTGCAGTTTAAATCAATAAAATACCTATTTATAAGCAAACTGACCTTGTCTTTTTTTTTTTTGGCTCAAAACGGTTTCAAAATTATTTTTTTGTAAGTTCATCGTAGCAAGGCCACTGGCTCTGATACTCAACTCTAATGCAAACAGCTGTGCTTATTATTTCATGCCATATTTTGACATTCTCCCTGGATAAATTCTTATTCCTCCACAAACTTGCATTCCACACTGATCCCAATACAGCTGAACGCTATGAGATGGGGGGCTGTTAATGAACCAGCTAAAAAGCTCAAACTGTTTTCCTGGAAAAGTGCTCAAACACAGGAAATCAAAATTCTGTCCCGGTCCAATAGTAAGGATGTGAAAAGCCCCCGAACTATCTTTTCCTGGCACGGATGTCCATGGCTTTTTGAATCTCATTCAAAAGTACTGGCAATGACGGGACTACTAGATAGAAAGCACAGACCCCTTGAGAACAGACAGTTTGTTACTGTAGTAACAGTCAGGAGGGGTCTTGTGCTGGGACTAGCAGTCTACAGTGCATGTTTGCTCCCTCGTCACCGGACAAGCATCCATGCTCTGCGAGCACTGTCAGTCTTTGCTTGGTTTTAGTTTAATTTCCCTTCGAGAGAGAATTCCTGAGGAAAGCTGTGATCATGAATACAGTCATAGCAGATAGGAGCCAGATGGCCATCTGATTAGTACAAAGTTTTAGCCTTTGGTCTTTAAAGAAATAGTTCACCCAAAATGGAAAATCCTGTTGTCATTTACTAACCATATTAGATATAAAAAAATTAGATATTACATTACAGTTTAAAAGTTTGGGGTCAGAAAGATTTTTAAAAAGAAATTAATACTATTAAATGGATGTAAAGTAATAGTAAAGACTTTTAGATTGTTACAAAATTCTATATTTCAAATAAATGCTGTTTAACTTTCCATTCGTCAAAGAATCTTGAAAAAAATATCACAGTTTCAACACAGTTAAGAAGCATCTGTTTTCAACATTGATCATAAGACATATTTTATGAGCAGCAAATCAGCATATTATAATTATTTCTGAAGGATCATGTGACACTGAAGACTGGAGTAATGATGCTGTGCATCACATGAATAAATTAAATTTTAAAATATATTAAAATGTCAAAATAATGTCTTACAAAATTACAGTTTTTACTGTAAAAACAAAGAAAATTAAATCAACAAAATGTGACATTATTACTGTTCATTCTGCTTACTGAAGACTAGTCATAAAATTATATAACTTATTTTTATATAATTGTCATTGGGTCTTTTTCATGAGGAAGTTAATAATGACATAATATACATTTTTATGTGAGGCAACCCTTTAAAAACATTACGTAGCAAAGCATAACAGAAATCCAGTATTTGTGTTTTTCATTTTTGGGAAAAGTGCTGTAACTGTTAGTTATTCTGTCAAGAACACACACTTCGCACCAGGGCTGTGGGTCACTGGGCCTTTAAGAACAGACATGAGGAATAAGGCCAAAGTCGCAGTTGAGCAATTCTCGCATAGACTTTGTAATTCCTCTATCAGCTCTTGTGAGTGTTTCAGAGGGCAATGAATAAACAAAAAGAGCTCTGCTCTCGAGTTCACAGTATCAGAGGTTTGAAACGATTTGCACTAAAAGGGGCATTTCGGGGAGTTTCAAGATTAGGGAACGTGTGGTTGTTGGTTTAACCTCAAGCCAGTGCAATAACTAAATAAGCCTCAGAAAGCAGAACAAAACAAAAGGTTCTGAACAGAATTGACTTGAGGTCACAAGCATCCAATTTTATCAATTAAAAAACAAACACTGCTAAAAAAGAGAGAAAAGAATCAAGGCTAATTGAAATCTACTGATATTCGACATCAAGCCCCAAGCAGATGTGTGCATGATCTTTTTGTGTGGCTGGCTTGTATTGTGACAAAGCCTGGCGTGAAGGATGAGAAGGATCTCATGACTCTCTGCTCTGATTTTTACATGAACATTTATTTTTTTCTCCAGAGCCTTCTGTTTTGCAGGGGAGGAAGGAGTTTCTTTGGAAGGAAGGAGAGTTTTCCTCCCTTCGGTACAGGCACAGGCAGCGATATCGCCGCAGGTCGACCATTAAAAGATCTGTCAAAACATGTCAACTCTCAGCCTATCAGCCTGCTTATGGGGGGGAAGGGAGGAGAGATATACAGAAAGAGGATGAAAGAGAAAGAACACCTACTCAGCATTGCGTGTTTGGCTGTCACAACTGACTTTATCTGTTGGCCGAGAGCTAAAGATGTCACCGTCGTCTGCACTGTCAGCAGAATCTGCTAATGAAATCAAAATAATTAGAGTTTGGAAAACCTTGAGTTTGCATTTATTAATGTTAGAACTCTATAAAAGTTGTACTAGGAAGGACCAGGTCATAAAAATAAATACAAAGAATGTGTCAATGCGTATCTGTGCACATATACAACCAAAAGCAAAACAAGGCGAAAAAGGAGGAACCACCCAAAATAACACCATTGTTCATCTAATCAGACAAACTTCCCTTTAAGGCAGAGGAACCATGGGAACAGGAGTCATGGCAATAGAAGCCATGGCAACGGCCAGTCAGGGTCAAGAAGCGTTTGTCCAAGACTGCTGTCTTATCACACGAGCAGCGAGAGGAAAAATACGTCTGTCAATCAATAGCTGACTGATGTTGCAGTTTTCTAACTGGATGAAAACTGAGGTAATGTTCTACAAAGTCCAATCCGCCTGCTTTGTGTCTGTCCACCACATGTTCCTGCAATGTTTAACCATGGCTTGTACCTGAAAGAAATTATAGAGCAGTCGTGGTGTTAGGAATAGCTATGGTGGATGATAAATATTAAATTCTGTATACCTCATGGTAGTCACTATAGTCTCTGAATGACTGTCGAAATAACCTTGATGTTCAAATGCATCATCACACGTCGTTATCTTCAGATAATGGATGGCATTGAGAGTTTAACTGACATAGAAAACATTAGTCACTTCACATTTGTTTACTGGCCTTTAAATAGGGCAATAACAGCCACTGCATTCTGCGGCCAAAGGAAGTTCTTAACAAGTAGAAGGTGCGGCCTGGGAAAGGTTGTAGATGAATCCCGTCCTCACTCTGATTGGCTGAAGCCCTGGATCTGTTCCTTGGTTTAAAACACTTTCTGGGTTTTCATTCCCTAGAAAACATAAAAGCATAAAAATTAATTTTGATATTTTTTAGTGGGGTTTAAACCATTAAAACATCTAAGAGACTAAAACGGTGAAGAGACTTCAATATAGAAAAATAGCTATTCTTTAAACAAAAAAACAGCCAGGTTGTGTGGAGTGTGCAGACTTTTTTCAAGTATTTTACTTTTTTTGGGAAAAAAAAATAAAAATCTGCAAATGAAACAAATATTTTTTTTTAAATCCTTTTATTGGTTAAATAAAAGCCATTGTGATGCAATTAACACGCAACAACCTATTTTGAAAAAAAAAAACAAAAAACAATATATATATATATATATATATATATATATATATATACATTGTTTATTGAACATTTGTCTGAAACATTTTAGTACATCTGTGCAAGATGGATGGTCAGGTTCCCATATAATTCCCATAATGGCCTGAATACTTTCCGTACCCACTGTATATAGGGTACAACAGGGCTAAAGGCACACGAAATGTGCTTTTCACTGCGCCCAAAGTGTATGATTGCAGAAAAAATATATACCTTTGTATTGAACATTTATGGAGGAAGTGATTTTGTGTGAAAGTAAATCATACAAGTCGTTTATTTTGTTTAAAAATCTTATAAATGTATGAGGTGGCATGCTCACCAGCATTGGGCAAAAGGCACACAGTATTGATACAAATACTTTAGCTAAAATAATGTTTGGTTTGATAATGTCTAAGTTAATACTTGTCCAAAACAATCACTTTAGCAAAGTTTACTATTTTCTGCTTATTTTGAAAAATAAAATAATAAATTTTTGTTCAATAAAAATACTGTTTAAAATATGTTAATATAAAACATATATTTTAAAATACAGAAACAAAATCATTTAAAAAAGAAAAGATTCTGAAAGCATTGGAGATCCCATAATTAATATAGATTTACAGTAGTAACAACAAATTATATTTTATTATATGATATGATTAATACCATGTTTTTTAAATATGATGGTTTCATTTCAAACATAGTGATTATCTCTAAGATGGACACCCAACATAATATATATTTTCCATCTTAATCTAACCATGTCATGTCAACAAATGAAAAAAGTCAGCTATCTGCTAATTATCATGTTAATTACTGTACCTTTAGCCCCAACAGCAGGGGTGCTTTTTACCCCAAATACCATACTTTTACATATTCTTTCGTTATTTAAAAACTGTTGCTTTAATTACCTTAAACAAAACTGAAAATCATAAAGAAGACCTTTGCCTCAAAATATATTCAATAATTTTAGCGATTCTCATTTGCTACTTAAATCTACAACATTTTAAAAATCATCAAATATTTGATCAAGTAAGCACAGAATCAACTTTGCGCTGCTGCGTGATCGCGTCAAGGATCAGACAAATTTGCACGTGCATCTTGAAAAGTGGATGTTTTGGAAAGTACTAAGCCAAGTTTTTCTGCCATCTAGTGGTTGAGAGGAAAATAATATCAAAGGCGCCTTTTACCCCGGGGGTGTAAAAGGCGCCCCGGGGTAAAAAATGTTTTTATTTTTACTAAATGTTTAGCCCAGTTGTACCCTATATATATATATCCTTTAGCCCCGTTGTACCCTATATATATATATATATACACATATACTGTACATGGGTGACATTTGACTCTTGAGTATATATATTGATATATATATATATATATATAAGAAATAAATAAATAAAAACAAAGGATTTTTAATTAAATTTTATTAAAGAATTAAATCTTTTTATGTTCCGTCTATTGCCAATCACTGCTATTTCGAGAGTGAATCCCGCATAAATATGTGCATGTCATTCCCGAAACTTTGCAGGGTGTAGCCTATGTGTCAGAAAAACGAAAGTTTCATACAAATTCTGAATGGATTAGCCAATACCCTAGAAAGTGCGCAAAGCAAAAAAAACGTAAAAACTGTGGCGCTTTCAGCAGTGAGTGAATTCTGACAAAACGTTTCTGATTGGCCATTGCATTTAAGAAATCAACTTCTCAGTGCCACTGCGTTCAACAAGACATAGCGGACGGGCACGCAGGGCACGTGCTGCGAAAGGCACCGCGATAACCTCCCCTTGCTGGGATGCGTCGAAAGACGATGATCTTGTATCGACGATAGCCAGAGATATTGTCAAAAACATAAATTATTGGCAATATTAAGAGGACTTGGCATTTTCAATTAATGCAGGCCAGTTACATTCTTATTTTATTAGGCCTATTAGTTTCTTTTATTATTAAATTAAGATTACAATTAATTTGCCCCGCAATAATTTCCACATAACTGACGCGCTGCGAGGATAACAAAAGATTAGGCTATTTACTCCTCTATTAAAATGTTTTAAAAAAGGTATTTTCACGAAATAAGTTTTTTCTAATTTTTTTCACTATGTACGGGCCACAAGAGAAATATTAAGGGAATAAATTAAATCAGTTATACCGTTATCAGCATATGTTGAAGTAGATTCGTCTCTGAGAGAATATGTGGCGTCAGATGCCAAAAGCTCCATCATTACTCCGTCATTCCATTTTTACTTTCAATTTCTGCAGTGAATTGACTGAGATTAAGACGTTCACCGGCAAAACTCTTGCACAAAGTTTGCACGTTGCTTGTGTGATATCCATTGGCTCGCCTTCATGGTTTAAAACAGAAATATTTCCAACATTGCGCTGTAACCAATTACCCCGCCCCCTGTATCGAAAACGTACCGAACCGTGACACCACTGTGTGGTGTCGTATCGAACCGTGAATTTTGTGAACCGTTACACCCCTAATATATATAATCACAGAGGACCCCTGATTACTGTCAGTAAGTAATATTTTATTATTATTTTAATTATAAGTACTTAATATTTTTAAAGTATGAAGACAACATGAATACAAATGATTTCTTTCTAAAACTTGGCATCTGCAAGATTTCTCTTGATCCCATTATTTGACCTATGAGCAACCCTTTAGTGCTGACCACTGTCTCCCTAGTTTACCTTATTAGATTTAAGTGGCTCATGTTTCTTGTAAATGCTACAAAAAAGACTCCAAAACAGACGTGACAAGAAAAATAGAGGTTGGCTTTACTTTGGCACAGACTGACATCATGAAGGAATTATACTCATATATACAGTATACACACACATCAATTTGAGTGAAAGTTTGCGGGAGGAAATAAGGCCTCCACAGAGCCGTTAGGTTGGTCCCCCATTGTAATTTATGGTGCTTTAAGTCTTGGTAAGGAACCGAAGCGGTTAAACGTCCAATATGAATTCCCATAAAACCCAAGCAAACATACTCCTAGTGAGCAGCTGAGGGTAATGAGCGCCAAATTTAATGTGGCCAGGTTTGTGGGGGACGACAATGTAGAACATGGCTAAGTACACATCCAGCTATGTTTTGCTACTGTCATTCCTGTGGCCATGATGCTTATTATGAAACCTCTTGATGCCCAAGCTCTAGTTTTTCATGAGAAAAACGTCTCCCATGAGGCTGGGTGCTAGTCTTGTTTCATTTTCAGTCCAAACCTCATGATGGGGCCCTAGAATAGAAGGCAAATACATGAACACCAAACTTACAGTGAAGCCCCATTCCTACAGGCAGCGCTAAAAATCTGTATCAGTTGGAAGATCACTGTAGGCACTCCTTGCATTGCTTATTTGTATAAAGTCTCCGTTACTTGGGCTTTCACTGAAAAAGAATGATGTCTGTCGCTTTGACATCGCACATCACTATCAATGTGAACGCCCTTAAGACCCATGTACAACCTTTGAGTGATATTAGCATCCCACACACTGGCAGCTTCCATGCTTGGAGTAATAACAGGCATGACTGATTTCTCCAGTTCCCCGTAACAATAACAACCACTAAAACCACATGACACATCATAACAAGAGGGTTTGTATTGGATGAATCCTTCAGAACTGACTGCTGATTTCACATGGCTGGTATTCCAACGTTCTAAGCGTGAACATGCTGCTTACAAACATAATTATTTACTTCATCTGGTTGCGTTTCCATTGCGTCACTCTACGCCGCCAAGACTGATCCCCTCCCTGTACTACGGCATCTATTCAATCTGGAGATAAGCAAACCCATAAACATACTTGAACAGAGTGTAGACGGATGTTGACTGGATCTCCTAACAAGCCTCTATATCAGACGCAACACATTAGTTTCGAGAGGCAGCGCCCTGCTAATACCGTGAAGCAGAGTGGTCGGGAAATGCTCTCCAGCAAGTAGGCCACTCATACTCATGTGCTCTGCATTTTCCATTTGACTGCCTCTGTACAGTACGGCCTCTGTAATCACACCAGCAGCTTGAGACAAACCGTAAATGTTTACATATGCCTTCAAGGGGGCCGCTCCAAATTCACTTCATATCCAGTCTTTCTCTCACCCTTTGTCACACACAGACAAGCACACACTGTGCTGTTAACAAGAATAGATGAGAGCTATTACGCTTTTTTATTACTCCATAAAGCAGAACACATGGGGCAAGTCCTTGCTAGAGTGGTGAGACAGGAAATAGCAAATGGAAACCTGTAGCTTAGGAGGGGTGTACATTGCCTGACGCTCATCGTTCTTCATGCTGCCCTCTTTGGAAATGGCATATAAGTGCTTTGAGAACTCAGTAGTTGCATGAAGTAGTACAGATGTAAAATAAGCGACCCGGTTCACGAGGCCCAACTCGTTGAACCAGGACAAGCACAGAGCGAACAAGAGATGACTTCTCTCGAGGGCTCTCGTGTCGACCCCTGCGACTCTGCCTCTTTGATTTATGAAGCTCAGATGGAGTCTGGAGGGCTGGGAGGAGGAGATAAAAGGTTTCTTGAAATGAACACCTTAGTGAAACCTGCTGCTGTATAAGGTAACACAAAAAGGGCCCCTTCACCTGGAGCACCGCAGTCCAGAAAACTTCTCATTAGGGGGACACATCAGTCTGGGCACTGAGAAACCAGAGCTGCGGAGAACCTGTCAGCCCCATCAGAATCTGTTTTTGCACTTGAGTAGCATGTCTTAGCAAAACAGAAATTATTTGTAAACCCCCGAGCTATTCTGGTTTCATTCGAAACAAAACCCCCACAATAATCAAACCGAATTGCTAAATTACAGAGATCAGCAGCTCGAAAAATGTCTCACAGTCATGGGAGCCTTTACCCCGCAGAACCACAGCAGCTAAAGGCATCCAGATCCAACACTGATTGCTAATAATGAGTCAGTGCGGTACTGGCCAAGACACATGGTACAGCTCTCTAAAATCCCTCTACTCCTCACTCTGCTGGAAACATTGAGTTAGCCAAGGACTTTTGTTTCAAGTTTATCTGTGTGAAAATAATGTGAGGCTTCAGCTTAGACACGCTGGGTAAAAAAAAATGGTACTTTCATGTTGCCCAGGCTTCAAATAAGTTGAAAACAGGCCGTAGGTCCAGGATCCTCTGCCATGCTTTCCTGACAGAATGAAGAGTTTCGTTGTTCCCTTGTTGTTCCTGCAGATCCCATTGAACTCGCAAATCCTCCATGTGGCCTGGCAAAGGGGCAGCTTAATAAGGGCCTCGTTTTGTCCTTTGTGAACCAAGGTTGGGGACATCAGCAAAAAATGTTCTGATTCAGAAATGCTCCATTTCCTCTGTGGAGATTTGAGGACACTGCGGCTTTTCAACAGAGCCAAAATATGAAGAACAGAAAGGGGGGATTGCAGTTGTGTAATTGCCCTTACATAATCTCGATATAAATTTAATGAATTGGATGATAACCATCATTGACAGTAAACACCATTGTTTGCAGGCTTGTTTTTCATTGGAGGTAGGGTCAGGATAGTTCATGTAGCTCAACTTAACCTCATTCTTTAAAGGTTAGGCCTTGGGGATCAGGAAGAAGAATCCAACTGACAGGGCTCTGTCTGTCTGGGTTTGACTGAAAGTTACTGAACAGCCAGTTTTACTTTCAGGAGTTTTGGTACCCATGTATGCAATGCCCTCTGCTGAAAGAGGAACACTGAGTCCTGGGAGTACGGACATTTGCAGCTGTGACAGGGTGAGTCATTCTGTTTAGCACTTAAATAGAAGGGGGTTTCTGTTCAACAATGACACTGACACATAAGTACAGACAGAAATCTGCACATGTGCTTGTGCGCACACACACACATACACTCAATGAGCACTGGTAAAGCACCAGCACCTGTGAAACAAATTAATCTTAAGGGAAACATGGCTAATGCAGAGGCTTTCGTTTGGTACTTCCATCTTCACATGGATGCACGTGTGGCTGGAATACAGAGCAGCAGCTGCAGTCCCGAGATGTGAGCAGATGACGGTTCCCAGAAGAAAACCCGCCAGTTCTTGCACGTCTTTTCACCAATTGATCAGGAAAGAAGGAACGAATTTCCAGAAATTAGCCAACAGCTGGGTAAATCAGTAACCGAAATCTCAGCAGGACAATTCTCTCAATGACTCTCTAATATGAGCTTGGGAAGTGCAAAGTAAAGCATGAAGTTCAAAGTTGTTTTGGTGAAAATTTGGTCAGGTTCTAGCTTCTCAAACTTTTGCAAACAGGTTGGTTCTAAGTTGGTCATCAATAACAATGCAAAACACAATTATCTAGTCATTGAAAGTACATACGGTTCTCCAAAGTCTCAGCATGATATGGGGCTGCGTAAGGTTTTAGGGTTTGGTCGGGTGATGTAAAAAAAGGATGATTTCTGGTGCTGCTGCTTTCAGCAACTTATTTTCTTTATAAATCATAAAGATTTTCTTCTAGAGAAAACAAGCAATTACACAACATGAACAAAATGAAACATGGCAGTCCAGAAATATGATCTTCCAAACAAAATAAAAGTAGGGGAAGGTATGGGAAAAACCCAGAATCCATGAAAAAGAGAGAAAGTAAAAGCGGAAAGGAGGAACGCTGACTGACTGGCTGAGAGAGGGAAAGTAAAAGTGGGATAGAGGAGAGCAAATGAGAGTTAGAAGGAGGCAAATAAATGAAAAGTCGAGAAAGAGAAAGAGAAAAAGAAGAGGGGGAGAGAACAAAGCCATCTTTGTGTGAGGCGCTGAGAGAGTGGAGCAGAGCCAGGGCTTAGGGGGTGTTTCACAAGAGTACACTGACTGCATTCCTGCAATGTGATTATGGCCGCATTTAATTTATTCTCCTGCAGGAAACACACTTAACCCTTCACTGTCCATTGGCTCGCATCAACTGGCCTTGAACCTGAAATCTTTTCCTTTATAATTATCCAGTAAATAAAATGACCTAACGCGGCTTGCCAAAAGAACCAACTACAGATTCTGTAGTTCCTGGTGATTGCTTTACAGTCATTCATTGACTTTGCTTTGTGTTTTGTGGCGTCAGACTGCTCTAAATCCAGGCTAATTCGGCCTGAAGCGATTACGCTGGGGATTCCCAGCACTGGATATTCTTTAGGTACACAAAGGCAGATCTGAAGTGAAACTTCATGCATTTTATCTGAAACTAGAAGTATTTAATGAGGAAATTTGTTATAACAACTCAAAGGGAAGATTTTTGAGAATGTGGTTGTAAAATTTCTTTCTAAAGATTGTTTGATAAATATAAAAATATTAAGGAAGAAAGAAAACTTGTATAAACAAGGTAATAAGCTATTTATAAATATACTTAGTGTATTTGTATTAAGATCATAGTAAATTTAGAACAATATGTATTTTTAACCAACAATTAAGTATAAACTAAAATGCTTTTTCACCATCAGGCCAAACAGTTCTGAGCTTGATGAATAATAGTACATTTTCATTAGAAAGCCGTTCAGTACAGTGCAAACACAAACCATTTCATGCTCAGATTTCTCAGCAGGGTCAGCCAACCACAATCAGTACAGGAAAGCCTTTGGTGAAAGTGCTTGGTGAAATGGTTTAGTGATGTGGCGACTCAGAATTGGTCAAATACATTTTAATCCTGATTTTAAAGCTCCATAATGAAAATAAAAAAATACAGCCATAAATATCCTGGAACAAAATAGAAGAGCAACATTCAGAAACAACACATTCTCAATCCCAACTCGTCACATTTGTGTGGGGTGAGGTTAGGTGCTCCAAAATATTTATGAAAGCATCAATGTATATACTGTAAAAACGTTTGATTGGACACATAAGGCAAACAACTGAAAGCCAACAGAGTACCCTGCGTTTTGAAAAATGTCACTAAAGGGGTACCCTGTGCATTAAAAAGTGACTCCAAGGGGTTCTGACCAAGCTAGTTGGGAGTAAGAATGTTTTTTTTTTTTTTTCAAAAACATCACCTGTTCGGCCTGATAATGAAAATTACCAGAATCAATACAATTGTTCTGAATGATCTAATTTTAGGCAACAACATAGAGAATTCCACATTAAGTCATTTCAAAAGATCTGCACAGAAAGCACAAGTAATTTCTTCAGACAGTCTTGCAGAGTGTCTTGGACAAAGCTTGATTTGTTGAGCCAAATCAAGACTTGATGGTCATGGCTGCTGACCTCTATGGTTAGGTCTGTTTCCCAAATCCTGGAAGACCACACACAGATCTGTCAGCTAGAGAAGACAACCCCTATTTCGACAGGCCCACCCTAGCTCCCTCTATGATTCTGTGTGTTTACACCTAACACAGAGAGAGGGAAAATGAGATAATGAAGAGAGAGCAGCACATCATTGGGGTTGACCACTCCCTGAGGCCACAAATATAGTAGCCTACTCATTCTCGAGCCACCTATTCATATATTCTTATACACTCCCCTCTTCAACAACTGCACTGATCTCCACCCAGTTGCTGGGAATAAAAAACAGAAGCAG
>NW_015552564.1:1704950-1713667 GCF_001515605.1 Sinocyclocheilus anshuiensis
CCAATGCTGGACTAAATAAAATCTCCTCTCCAAAGGATCAAAGCTGAACTTGGCAATTTAATTCCAAGAGGATATTGCCGTTCCCAAAGGCTTCCCTTTGCCTGGGGAAGCTGGAGGGGTGTCATCCAGCTGGAGCGATGACTGCAGAAAATTCAGCTTTGCCATCACAAGAATAAACTACACTACACAATTTTGTGATGCCTAAACATGTAGCATTTGTGTTTTTTTTTATTTTATTTAGACAGCAGAATAAATTAATAATAATTTAATTAATTCATAAATTAATAATAATAATCAGCTGTAAGTGAGCTACATCACATCAATGAAACCACTTAGCTCCTGTTGAACAAAGCTTAAAAAACAATATTTGCTGTGAACAATAGGTCAAGAGAAACAATTATACAATGACAAGCACTGTTTAGATGTTTCGAATCAGCTACTTGCTAAGAGTTCAGCCCGAGTGCAATATTCAAATGCAACATCATATCAAGAGCAAAGGGCTGTGAATCTGGTACAGAGAGGGTATAATTCATGTTTACAGAATAAGGGCTGAGAGGTGCACATACAATTTTAACTGAGCAATACTGTATATTAGGAGGCAATCCGAAAGTAAACTTTGGCCAAAATTATGGGGACATGTGTTGAGATAGTGAGAAACAGAATGAGAGAGATATCTAAAAAGGAGAAATAGACAGCTAATCCCTACAAGCAGCTGTTGTGTTCTGACTGACACCAGAAGCTGCCGTCTGTGACCTCACTAACACTGGTGTAAAGGTTAATCATTAAAGTGCATATACACCAACACTCATCTCTTAGGTACAGAGGGGTGTATGACTAACCCCATGACAACCCCAGTTTATCACAGGCTCACACTGCAAACCTACCCTGAATCACACTTTGAGCATAAGGAGCTTCATTTTCTGCATAGAATTCAAGTACTACTTCAAATACTAAACCTCAAGGACATGATCCTCAAGATATTTACTTATTTATTTTTTAATCAGGGTAGTTTGGAAGAAGGCTTCACACATCATTAAAACCTGTGCAAAGTATTGCTGAGGCTCTAGGTGAGGACTTCCAGCCTCTGATGCCCAACTCGGGTTAAGCCCAAAGTATACGCGAGGGTCCGTGGCATACAATGTGCACGACGCAAATTTCGTCACCAGAATAGTACGCTCGTTTTGTATGCGCACCACCTGATTTTTAACCGTGTGTACTGTATGCGCACCACTCAATTTTTAACATAACTTCTGGAGACAATAGCGCAGACACTGGAAAAAGATGAAACTTTCTAGAGCTCATATGTCAACCACCTGCATTCTTGCATGCTATCAAATGGAGTATACTTTGAAAGGCTTTGCGTTTGACTGTATGTCTTGGTCTTGTCTTGGACAAAGTCTTGACTTATACTCAATCCTCCTCTTGTCTTGGTTTTGACTCAAACCGAACCCTCTTCTGGTCTCATTCTTGAATTAGACTCGAATGAGCTGGTGTTGGTAACAACATCGCCAGACATCATTCCTTTTTTAATGACAGTTGCCAATTTTTGGTGACCCAAGCAACAGAGACCACTGGCAATGCAACAAAGCCAAGCAGAGTAGCAAAACAATGAGGCAACAGTGCTGCAGATTTGGGGCATCTCGCATGCATCTCAATTCAGATTCCTAAGCTACACTACAAACAAAAAAAACACTTGAACTACCTACCCCAGTGCACTTCACTGCTTCCTATGCTTTACGTCACCATGGCACTTTCCACGAGATAAGACTGTCCAAGGGCACTTCAATGCTCTGTCAACTACAATAGTAGAAAATGTGAAGTTTTTTGCTCCTTGGTACTTCAGACGATATGGAGTAGGTGATTCATCAGCTAGCAGAGTTCTCAGCAGCTAGAGCACAGCAGCAAACATGTGACTCATTGGCAGGAATCAGTGTGTTTGATGTCCTTACTCTTGTCCGACCAGGATAACATCAAGGCACACTATACATACACCATAGTTAGAAGGCTTTGCAGTAATTTTCAGTGATTGGTTCAGTTAAAGGAGCTCTTGGGTAACACTTCATTCTTCGTTCTTCTCCACCTTTGGCACTTCACCCATTGTGTATGCACATGAGCAGACATGCAGTTGCAGTAGACTAGGGGTTGCCAATCCTGCTCCCGGAGAGTTTAGCTCCAACCTGCCCCAACACACCAGCTTGGAATTTTCTAATAATCTGGAAGACCTTGATGATCTAATTCAGAATTTAATTAGGATTGGAGTGGAACTCTGCAGGATAGTGCCTCACCAAGAACAAGACTGGACACCCTTGCAACAGACTTAATTGCATGCTCAGGAAAAGGGCTAGTCAATTTTAAAATTGTAGTGGAGGAAAGTTAATGTTAAGGAAACCTGCTCCTGGTTGAGGGAGGTGATATAGCGGCCCATTTCAGTAGATGTCTCTTGGCTGTTAATTTACAAATGAACAGGAAAATTATTGCCTTCAACACAAAGAGAAGGTGTTGATGGTCCATGAAACAGTCCATGGAAACCATTTCTAAATGTCCTGGAGGTGGTGCCCAATAATAATTAGCCATTTAAAGACAATCTACATGAATTTAGAAGGGGTGCCAGTGTCAATCTCTGTGGTGGTGGATTGCCACATGATACCCAGTAGTGCTACCACAATAAAAAGCTACATTCATATCCATCTCATGGATTGACCGGGTTATGCCACTGGCTATGAACATACAGGAAACCTAGCATGTCTCAATAAGATTTGCACATGAGTTTCTTCCAAATAGGCTACAGAAAGTGTGTCCATACAACTTCCTTTGTAGCCTATACCATCTGTTTTAGACATTCCGTCTTTAGTTGAAGCGAATTTACCTTTGCCAAGAATTCAGGTGTGACAAGTTCAATCATTTCAATTCGATAAGAATGAGACCAAGCTAGACTTCAAGAAAAAATCAACTTCAGCAAGATGCACAACATTCATCATCATGTTGTACTCATATATTCAAATGACTAGCAAAGAAATACGTTTTTTTTCAAGTTTCCCGGCAGGACATGAGTGGTACACCACAATACGTCCTCTTTGCCAAATGACAATTCTACCAGAGAACTATTAAAGTACTAAACCAATACTCAAGTCATTCTTTAATGACTTGGCCTTGGGCCTTAGCTGGAAGGAAGCACAACATTTAATTCAAATATATTGGATTCATTTGTAGAATTCTTCTTATGTGCATGCTTAGTTCTTGATTTGAAAACATTAATAAAAAGGAAACCATGATAAACCGCAAGTAACAAACGAGGAAGCGAAAGGCGTCCCATTACAGAAATATGTTTTACAATCCCTCAGACTGGATAACAATTCAGAAATTCATACAGTGGAAATGGTAATAAAATACCTCACCTCATTTTTTTTTTTTGAGTAATGACAAATAGATCATAGGAATCTGACTCTTGACTCTGTAGTAACTGATCCAACACTGCAAAAAAAAAGTATTTCCTAATAAAAATAAATTAGGTTTAAAGCAAAAATCTTTAGCACTATTTCACACATGTATCTTTCTCAGCCCACTTCCCACTGACCTCATTCAAACAAAGGTTTCTATATACATTAGACTTAAGGGTAGACCCTGACTAGTTCGGCTTTGTTAGATAAATAAAGCTCAAGAGTTTTGTTCTCAAAGTGGCAACTGGCAAATCTTAGGTGATTAGCAGCTAATCTGTTACCATTATGAAAAGGCTTGTTTGTGATTAGTTGATAAGACATATGAGGCATACGTTTGTTCTTACCTTTTGTTCTTTTAAAAATATGATGTGTACAGTACTATACACTGTATTACTATCAGCATTATGACCTACATTATTCATAGTGATACATTTGCACACACCTTTACTAACACATTGATATAGGTGTTTTGAGAGTCTTTAGAGCTCATTATGTGCGAAGTTATTAAATGAATGCTCCTGATATTTATTTAGGCGTGAAGCTCTAAGCTCAGTTAAATGAATCAGCGTGTGCTGAATAAGACTGAGAGGACTGAGAGACATATTCATGATTAATGTCAGCATGCTCCTATCATCTGGCGCTACGGCGTTTACTGTAACGTATGAAAGCAGGTTTGAGTCACTTCTCGCTCATGTTGAGATGAAAAGGGCGACCATATGGAGAAAGACAGACAGATAGACAGGCAGACACAAGCACGCACAGTGCCGTCCAGCTCTTCTATTCTGCAGTGACAGCATGTTCCATATGTGCTCCCTGGTGAGTCCCAGCAGGCTGTTAAACAATCCTGTATCCATAAGTGAAATCCCAGACATTTGAGATCTAGGGTAATATCTCTTTTGTTCCTTTCTCTCCTCTCCATTCTGCCTTGCATTAGGACTGCACGATTATCGATTATTTATCCTAACATTACAATCAATATATTTTCATTAATAGAATTTACATAATTATGTAATTATTTGTATGGATCAACTGCATGTCATATTCTTTGCTTAGTTAGCAAATCAAAAAGAAGCTGAGAAATATTCCTCAATTTATTAATATTTCAGTTATTGACTTGTACAAATGCTTTCATTAAAAACTAAACAGTTCACACTGCACAAAACCACTTATGACTTATAGGTCACTTATTTACACACAGTCTACACCTTGCAATGAACCCAAACAATTCCAAATGAGCACCGATGCTCTCATTTTGGATCGAAAATGTCTATTATGTCACCATGAACGCAAGTAAAACAAGAAACAATAAAGAAAAATATTACACTAGCGTTCAAAGGTTTGGGGTCAGAAATATTTTTAATACTTTTAATGCAAAAATTGTATTTTATGCTCACCAAGACTGCATTTATTTGAATAATAATAACTACAGTATAATAATTACTACAGTAAGAACGGTAATATTGTAGAATATTATTCCAATTCAAAATAACTGTTTTCTATCTTAACATATTTTAAAATGTAATTTATCCTAAAGCTGAAATTTTAGCATCATTACTCCAGTCTTAAGTGTCCTTTAGAAATCATTCTGATATGTGGGAATAAATGTTGAAACATATATCAGAATGATTTCTGAAGAAAGAAAAAAAACAACTTACTGACTCCAAATATTTCAACACTATGGGAACTATGGGAAATGTGACAGATGGTGAAAATTGTTCGTCTGATGTAAGAAGACCTATGGTTTTGTTTCTTGCCAGGAACTTTCACTTTAGGCTTATTGGGAATTTTAAACACTGAGATTAACTAACCATCTCACAACTTCCTTTAAAACTTGTGAGATGGAACTTTCCACTTATGGAAAAGGAAGTTATGCAACATGGAGGGATGACAGCAATACAGAATGAGTTCAAAGTAATGAGATCATTTATCGAGATGAGGCATCATTGACTGGTGCGGTACAGTATGTCATGGTAAACATTCAAAGGTTAAGGGCCAAAATATTTATTCCAAGTGCATGCTTTTCCATCATTTCTAAATGAGAGACATCTTGTGTTTTTAAGTAGTTGTGTCCTGTTGAAAACAGTAAAAATAACTTTAAAAATATTGTTCCACTCCATCCAGCTGTTTTGAACGCAAGAATGCAATTCATATAATTAAAAAAAGTAAAAACAACAATACTTTTATTCAGCTAGCATGTATTAAATTGATCAAGAATGACAGAAAAGACTTTAACATAGTTGAAAAAGTTTCTATTTTAAATAAATGTTGTTGTTTTTTAAACTTTGTATTCATCAAATAATTTGCGGGGGAAAAAAATCATGGTTTCCACTAAAATATTAAGCACCACAGCCATTTTCATTTGGGATAATAAGAAACGTTACTTGAGGACCAAATCAGAAAATTAGAATTATTTGTGAATGATCATGTGACACTGAAGACTGGACTGCACTGGACTAGGCTGAAAATTGAAGAAAATAAATAAATAGAAAAAAACAATTACAGAAAGTAAAAAACAATATTTTAAATTATAAAAATATTTAACAATTACTGTTTTTTACTGTATTTTTTGGATAAAATAAATGCATCCTTGGTGAGCATAAGAGACTTAATGTATCCACATCATATATGTCACAGCTGGAGGAAGAAGTGTTTGTTTCAGATATATAGCAGGAAGTTGAGGTTTGTATTATTTTACTTATTTGCATTAGCATTTTTGGCATCACCCATACACCAGTATTAGTGTATGTGTGTGTGATTGACTTGAGGACATCGTGTAAAGAGCTCAGAGAGAAGTGTGTGAATAGTGGCTTTTCTCATACAGGGGCTTTATTTGAAGCTGGCAGGCCTTGCGCGCCACACATCAAAGATGCACTTGTTGAGAGAGAGAGAGAGCGAGAGCGAGAGAGAGAGAGAGAGAGAGAGAGAGAGAGAGAGAGACTGATTAACACAACTGATGCAGAGAGCCAGACCACAGCAAAACTATTCAATAGCTGGATTGAACTGGACACACATAAGACTCTCTCACTCTCTGACACACAAACACTTCATAGAGAAGCTCTGTCAGCAAAATACAGAAATAGAGATTTGCTTAGACATAGCGATGCATCAAAAGTCAAAATTCTTGTCCGAAACTGACAATTCAGGACACACTGGGCCGAAAATTGAAGGAAAAATAATTAAGTTAGACGTTTGTTTGGAATAAGTAAGCAAATTCTAAATAATATCATATATATTTCTAAGTAATTACACTTATTATTCCTTTAGGTGAATGTACTACCATAATATCAAGGTTCAGCATTTAAAATATTGGATAATATTTGTTAATTATTGCACAACTATATGTTATGTATTATATACTATATGTATTATATGTAATTATTGATGTTTCACTAATATAAGCACATACGCTATAAAGTGCATAACAAAGGATTTTTAATTTACTTATTTAAAATAATACCCCAAATGTCTGGGGTACATACCGATTGATTGATTGATTGATAATTATGATTGTATTTTTTTATATATATATATATATATATATATTTTACAGAATCCTGAAAAAAAATACTGTATCAAAGTTTCTGCAAAATTATGCAGCACAGCTGTTAAACAAATGTATTATGAAGGATCATGTGATACTGAAGAAAATTGAACTTTGCTATCACAGAAATTCTATTTTAAAATATATCAAAACAGAAGCAAAATAAATTTGAATTGTATTAATATTTCACAGTATTGTTGTTTTAACTGTAATTTTGATCAAATAAATTCAGCCTAGGTGAGCATAAGAGACTTCTTTGAAAACATTTCCCTAATATTTATCCATTGACTATAGCCATTCAACATTGCATTATAATTGAGAGCTATCAATTTGAACATTTATTAGACTTAAAAAATAGCATCTAGTTTAAGTGAACTTAAAAAAATTTCACATTATTACAATAATTGCAATAAATGTCATATTTAGCTACCCATGCCCTTCACCAAGTAGGAAATATACAGAAATTGAATAAAGTTAGCAAACACTAAATTCTAAAATAAAAATAGTTGAATCCTTAAAGCTACAAAGGTTATTGATTTCCTCTTTTTTCTTTTGTTCTTTGATTAACAGACATCACAGCAGCTGGGTTATTAGGTTATTTGGCTGCTATTACTTTAAGAGCTGCCGCTGCTGAACGTGACACGGACTTATACTATGCCCTAAAAGTATGTACTCTTTTAGTGAAGAAAAACTACATACTTTTGAGTATGTAGAAGAATAGTAGGCAAGCTTTGGGACATACTACTTCGTCATAGCTGCTTCTTTAACGGACGCTCTGTTGCTTAGTTACGTGCATTCTATGACTGTTTAAATTGCCCTGTCAATCATCTTGTCACTGTTAACATCATCCACATTTTGTTTAATTTGATTTCCTACCGTATTGGAGAGAAATGAAGAGGTACGTTGATCTGCTAGTCGCAGGTCTATCATGCCGAGAACTCTGCTCATGTGTTTGCATAATGATGCATTTAAAAGTTAATGACCAAACGTATCAATATAAAAGTTCACAGTGTTGCTGCAGATTAAATATAATGTGGATAACATTAAATTTATATTTTTATAATATTAATTATGTTTTACTAAATTAATTTTATTAATTTAGGTTAGCCCCTTAACTGTCACCCCCCATTTTTTTAAATAGGTATGCAGGTGCACTATCCAAACTTAAATTGTTGTAATTTATGAACACTTTGGAATACAGACATAAATTTGGTCTCTTTTTAAAGAAGAAAATCAGCAGATTATCGCAAAAGTGGAATTAAAAAAATTTAAAGTATCAAAAAGTTATGGTAGTTTAAATTTACTGTACAGAAAATGCACTATATTAATTTTATTTTATATATAATATTTTACATAACAGGTTTTACTCTAAAATTGGTATAAAATTAAAGCCTTATGTCTAAATAAGTTATGTTCCTAATTTGAAGTTGATATGAAAAAAATTTGAGGTTCCTGTGAGATTTTATTTAGGGCGTTATACCACAAACAGCCACCGGGTGCCATCCAAACTCTTACATATTTTAATGCATTTTTCTGTCACAAATGTCTAGATTTCTCTGTCATGACACTTGACACCGCCCACTAAGGGGGAGGAGACCGCCAAATTATTTAAAGTACCATTTCCATGGTTTCGCAACGTCCGATTTCAAAATGGTTTTCACAGGATGAATCTTGGGCTTCTAAGCTTTCAAATGATATATGATGTATGATGATTACTAAAAGATTTGATAGAGAAAAAG
>NW_015552564.1:1714139-1714512 GCF_001515605.1 Sinocyclocheilus anshuiensis
AATATATTAATATATTTTAAAATGAATTTGTATTTGTGATGGCAAAGCTAAATTTTGGCTAATATGATACTTTTGAAAGTTTAGAATTTTTAAAATGGAATATATTCCTGTGATGTAAAGCATAATTTTTGGCATCATTGCTCCAGTCTTCAGTGTCACATGATCCATTAATATTTTTGAGGAAACGGTGTTTTTTTTTTTTTTAATGAATAAAAGTTCAAAAGAACAACATTTATTTAAAATATTTTTGGTAAAAAAGTCTTTACTGATCAATTTAAGACAACCCCTACTGAATAACTATAAATTAATTAATAAAAAAAAAACTGACCTAAAATTTTGAACAGTAGTGTACAAACACACAAAGAGTCCAAAT
>NW_015552564.1:1714638-1717642 GCF_001515605.1 Sinocyclocheilus anshuiensis
TTGGGCTTCTAAGCTTTCAAATGATATATAATTTATGATGATTACTAAAAGATTTGATAGAGAAAAAGGACAACAAAAAAAGAGTGCCAAGCGTCCCACAGGGGGGACGGTGACAGTTATGGGGTTAGACATTGATTATTTATCACTCAAATCCCTTTCTCTACCTGTCCGTCGGTCGTGTATATCCACCATGTTTGTAGTTTTTTAACACTTTTTATGCGTGTTTGTAGTTCTAATCAAATCCTCTTCACCGCGTAATGTGCTGTGGGCGATATTAGCCGTTAGAGTGTGCATCGATTTGCACTTCAAATTCTAACCAGAAGTAGTAGACCATCCGGGAATCTTTGGCATACTTTTTTTTAAACGTACTATGATTTGGGACATACTAATTCTATTTTCGAATACTATTTAGGACGGATAGTATGTATTCTTTATTTTGATTTCATTTTTATATTTTAAATAAATAAATAAATGAGACAACGTTTACATTTTTATTTTTAAATAAATAACCACAAAATTTAGTAAAGTCAGGAGACACTTGTTTTCCGCCAGCTTATTTTATTTACCTATCTAAAATAATAATAATAATAACAACAATAATATCTCATATAATACAATAATATTTAATATAATATTATATTATAATATATATCATTAATATGATTTAGTAGACTAAATTAACAACCCTAATAATACTACTTGGATTTCAATTTTTCACATGACTGTACTCTTTCCCCTCAGGCAACAAATAAAGGCATTTATGTGGCTGCTACGTCAATGGGCATAAAAGCAATCAAAGGATCCTGGAAAACAGCCTGTAAGAAAGCAGCAGCATTGAGTTACCAGACTCAGCAGAGGCTGCCGGCAACCTGCGTCACTGCCTATTAGAGATCCTTGCGAATCTACATAACTCTTTTTGCCATCAGCCTCTAATATCGAAACTCTGCACTGGGGTGTGGCATGTTCAAAATGAGACACCTTAGTAAAAAACTTACTCATCAAAACTCAAAAGAGGAAACGGGAGTGAGATGAAGGACGCAACTGTCTGCTAACTGTTGCGTAAACACACGTCGGAAATGATTCAGACTCCCAAACATAAGTAAACAAATGAAGCTTTTGTGACTTCTGCTTAATATGACTGCGGTATTCCTTGGGACTTCATGAAACGCTTTTCTGTCTCAAGTGAACCATCCACAGACAGCAAGCCTCGCTCTAGGCTTATTTGTATAATAAACCGGCGCATTTGCAGGGGTATCCGGTTACCTGTGGTTAAGAATGAGTTAGTTTTTAAAAACCTGCTGCCAGTTGCTTTTTTTTTCAGTGTGAATGCAGTTCCTTACTGATGCACCGTGGCACACAAACACAAAGCTTTCTGGTCACCCAAACCAGCCCAGTTCTCTTTACTTTAACCCAAATGCACATCTTTCACGTAAGGAAGTCGCATGACTTTACCTCTAATGGATAAATTCCTCAGTAAATGGCTGAAAAGCAGGGAGTTTCTGAGGTTTTTTTTTTTTTTTTACTGAAGTGGCCTTGCCAGAGATCTACTGAACCGCACAAAAGAGCCAGGCACCATTGCCTTCCTTGTGTACCAGCAGTTTTGGACCACTGCCTCTCTATCAGTGCGCTTTTCTTTAGGTGGGAGCTCAGTCGGAAAAGAGAAAAACAAAGTCCTCAGGGCTCTAAGGGTGTGAAGGCAATGAGGTATGCCATCATTTGACAGGATGAAAGCAAGTAGGGTAGGCCTAAAAATGAGAGGGCTGGTGGAGTAAGCCATACTAATTCTATTTTCGAATACTATTTAGGACGGATAGTATGTGAATTGAGACGCAGCAACACATTCTTAAAAGTGACTCATATATAACATACTTACCTGCATGCACATTTTTAAGGCAGCTTTTTTAATCAGCTAGCATTTGAAAAGTCAGAGAAAAAAAAAATATCTCACCTCTGCCTTTAAGCCTTTATGGTAACTTCATGACTTAATTGACGACATAACTATGACTATGACATTGCATGTTTGTAGTTTATTTTGCACGTTCTCGTCACCTGTACTATCTATCCCATGCAGAGGTGAGATTTTTTTTTTTTTCTCTGACTTTTCAAATGCTAGCTGATTTCAGGTTGAATATCCAATTAATCAACAAAATGATTACAAACATTTACAAAAATTAACAGATTATCAGAATAATTGTTAGTTGCAGCTTTAAACTTTTTTTTTTTACTACATTTCTCATACAAAATCTACAACAGCTCTCTAAACAAAAGCACCAAATGACCTAATTTAGTACTTGCTTCCTCTAATAAAACCCAACAAAAACAAGAACAAGCTTCTGAATGTGAGCTCATATCAGCTGTGGCACAGACATTAACAGGAAGTGTGAGCTGTTTGATTATTCTTTGTTATTAAATTATGCTGAACTGATACCACTGATATCAATCATAGCTTTCTGTTAAAATGCATAAGCAAACGACTTCAATTCCAAACCCCAAAATGAACTCGTGTACATCAAGGTGAATTACTTTTGAATCCTCTTCCAAGTGCTGTTAAAAATCCACCACACATACACCACCATAAACCTCTGCCGAAGAGCCAAAACATTCCCACTGTGTTTTTCCTCTGATATCCTGTTTCCCATTAAAGTGTTGTGGTGTTGGGAATCCACACAAACTGCTGCGAGGTAAGCTGTGAAGCCCACAGATGAATTCAAATGGTCCTGACAGGACAGCCAGAGGTCCTGGACGTTAAAATGCAGTGGGCAGAAGTTCTGACCCAGAAGGTTTAACAACACAAACCACACACACAAATTAGTGTATTTGTCTTATTAGCATTTTTCAAACCACCCGTGGTATTTTTTTATGATTCAGATTACTGACACTCCATAAAAAATTTGAGTTGTGACTTTCAGTTACTAAAATCTAGATTAGGCTGCAACAACTGAAATCTTGCATGACTAAAACAAAACTTAACCTCAAAATATATATATATATATATATATATATA
>NW_015552564.1:1717754-1719071 GCF_001515605.1 Sinocyclocheilus anshuiensis
TGTGGTTTTTTTTTTTTTTTTACTGAAGTGGCCTTGCCAGAGATCTACTGAACCGCACAAAAGAGCCAGGCACCATTGCCTTCCTTGTGTACCAGCAGTTTTGGACCACTGCCTCTCTATCAGTGCGCTTTTCTTTAGGTGGGAGCTCAGTCGGAAAAGAGAAAAACAAAGTCCTCAGGGCTCTAAGGGTGTGAAGGCAATGAGGTATGCCATCATTTGACAGGATGAAAGCAAGTAGGGTAGGCCTAAAAATGAGAGGGCTGGTGGAGTAAGCAATTTTCTTTCTTTTTAAGCTTGTCTGATGAGAGCAGTTTTATTCCCTGTACTGACGCATTTCCTGGAAGCAGGAAGTTTAGGTGGGACATATTGAAGATACTGTCCTTTAAAATCCCTTAAACATTTCAATATACCGAATTAATGCCGCCTATACAGTTCCTGTGTGAAATCATGATTACTTCTTTAAGAATCATTTTCATTTCCACTGGTACTTAGACCTGTACTTACCTGCCTTACATCGGTGTCATGTTTTAGCATGACATACTGCGATTATTTCAGGAGATTACATGGGCATGACTTCATGAGGTGCAGTTGTGTCCGTATGCTGTCTATCTAGCACACTCACCCTCAAGACGGATGCCCTCCTTCTGAACGGTGTAGCTCAGCACGGCAAAAGGGGCCACAGGTGATTTGGCTATGACAATCTAAAACAAGAAACAAGAAGAGATTCAGAATGAGTAAGGGAAGGGCTCAGCGTCACTTCAAGGCCATGATATCAATATAAGGCCAAAGTTTAATAACTAATAATTAAGGCGCACAATGGACTCAGTATTATAATATATTCACATAATAATATTTTAATGAATATTCATACTGCATTTAGTAAAAATGTGATACTGTGAAATATTATTACAATTAATATATATATATATATATATATATAACAGCAAAATCATGATTTGCAAGTTGCTAATCCGTTTCAGGTATTGGGGGAGGGACATGATCAGTCTAGAGAGAATATAATTGGACAAAAAAATGGTGTGGTGCAAGATTTTTCCCAAGAAAACCTGAACATTTTTAATGCGTATATGTCTACTTAAAGTGCTAGTTCACCCAAAAATGAAAATGATGTCATTAATTACTCAACCTCATGTTGTTCCAAACCCGTAAGACCTCCATTCATCTTCGGAACATGGATTATTTTTACCGATCTCCTTGCTATGTTTCTGTGCCTTGATCGTGTAAGGATACTTGCTGTCTATGGGAGGGTCAGAGAGCTCTCAGATTCCATCAAAAATATCTTAATTTGTGTTCCAAAGA
>NW_015552564.1:1719179-1720003 GCF_001515605.1 Sinocyclocheilus anshuiensis
GAACGACATGAGGGTGAGTAATTAATGACAGAATTTTCATTTTTGGGTGAACTATCCCTTTAAGATTTTTGTCACCTGGTTAGGTGTTTTTCGGTTGGTTTTGCATTTGTTCGTTAAGTCATATCAAGTTTGCTTTTCGGATATTTAAACAAAGCTTTGCTAATTCACACAAAGGAGTAAGAAAGTGTTTACCTGTCTCCGTTCTGTGTCCTCGTACTGGACGATGAGGCGCGTGTTAACACAGTGACTCCATGTGTTTCCCAGCGCCGCTGTCACAAAACCAGAGTTCTCCTCAGTAGATACTGAAGGACAAAAAAAAAAAAAAAAAAAAAAAAATGGATGTTCCTACACTAGAAAGATATATTAGATAGATTAAACATCTCTCTATCTGGATACATCGATACAAATTGTTGAAAGCAGCAATATTTAAAATTATAGTTAGGGTTAGCCAAGATGTTTAATTATCGTACTATTGGGAAAAATGAGAAAACGGCTCCTTTTTTGTTTTTTTCCAAAAAACGATAATTCAGCTTAAATTTTTGTTTTTCGTTCAGGGGTAGAAAAACGAATAAACAGCTTGAATATTTGATTTCTACACGTGGGCGGGAAATTAATTCATTCATTCATTTCAAAATAAGTATTTTAAACACTAAGACAAAAAGGAAAGAATAATAAATTGGCTTGGGTATATATAGGCCTATAATGTTCACGCAAGAACTGACAACCGAAGAACAACATATATTAAATAGCCTACTGATAGAGTTTTATAATGTAGTCTTGTGTTTTATTAAAATTGATTATAATTGATATCTCAAAAGGAAATG
>NW_015552564.1:1720480-1728325 GCF_001515605.1 Sinocyclocheilus anshuiensis
AAACTCAATAAGCAGAGAGACGCGACTACAGTCAAGCGCAGACCAGTATTGAAGTGCAAACGAAATAAGCAGCAGTCATATTTAAAGCAGTTTAAATATGCAGTTTAAATTAATATCGAGTACTGAGTGATGTTCACTTGGATTTTTTGCCCAACGAGGGGAGAAATAACTTAATACTTTGTTATTTATAGTCGTATGGTAAAATTTATATTTTTATTTGTGTAACGTTATGTTCATAATAACTACAAAATGTTATGTTTACAGTCTGGAAATACTTTAGGCTATAGCTAATTATTTCTCGGACCCCCTATCACTTTAAGAACTGGTCTACACAGAAAAAAGAACTGTCTAGACTCCGCCCCGGTATGAGTTGTGTCGAGCTATTCATTAGTGTGTTTGATGAGAAAAATATGAAATGTAGTTGCAATAAAATGGGTTATTAATCCGTACAACTGCAGCAGTATTATTCTGCTACGTGATACTGCGGAAGAACTGATGACGGCACGGTTTGATCTTCGGCTGACCAATCAGCAGAAAGGGGCGTTTAATTCCCGCCCACATGTAGAAATCGAATATTCAAGCTGTTTATTCATTTTTCCACCCATGAATGAAAAACGAAAATTTAAGCTGAATTTTCCTTTTTGTTTTTTTTCCAAAAAAAGTTTTTTTCATTTTTCTACTTTCAATATTAAATCAAGAAACAAATGATCGAATGATACACGGATTTCCGACCTCAACATTTGTGCCAAATTAGAGTAAAAACTCAGTTTGGTATATAAATAAAAAAAAATCAATAAAATACTTTTTTTAAATAATTAATTGGACAATTAGTTAGTCACTTTAGAAGAAAGACTGTAAAAGACTCTTTACACTCACCAGTGCTACATTTATTAGATCAAATAATAAAATCTGTAATACTGTGCATGTATTTTAAAAAGTAATTTACTGCATTTTCCGCATCATTACACCAGTCTTGTATCCCATGATCCTTCAGAAATCATTCTAATATTCTGATTTGCTGCTCAAGAAACAGTTATTATTATAATCAATGCTGTAAACAGTTGTGCTATAGGGCTGCACGATTATGACAAAAATCATAATTGTCGATTATTCCCTTGAAATTGTAACTGCGATTAGCAGCCCTATTGTGCTACATAATATTCTTGATTAAATATTTAATACAGTTTCATAATCAGAAATAAATATTCATTTCTCATTTCACCCACCACTGGGAATTTTGGACTACAGCTGTTTCTGTATATTGCTCCATTTCCCAATCGCCATAACTAACTCATCCATTGTGAATCACTTGAAAACTTGGAGCCATTGAGTCATTATTGTGGTTTAAGGATTGAGTGCAGAGCAGATGATAAGCCCGAGAAACAATAGAAACACTTTTTAGGTCAGACACCTGAGGAAGTTACCAATGATACTATTGACAACACTCATCCGGGTCTTCTTCCAACTGCTATGTAAACACACCTGCGTGTTTTTGTTCGCCTGCTGTGCCGCAACCAGAAACAGTCAGGGCCTCTGAGGTCACGGCCTGAGAGTCTTTCTCATGATTCTTTGTTGTGCAACATTGAAGCACCACGCTGTAATCTGACAATACCATTCACAACTGTCACATCAGCAACTCTCACTTCCTCAAAACATTTCCTGTGGAAAGTCGAGTGCAGGAGAAACCTGAAAAGGTTGGCACGGCATGTCAGTGAACTGGATGCCTGGAAGGCCCCTCCTCTCAAAAAACAACATCCTCAAAAAAACTAAAAAATCTGGAAACAACAGGCAACCACTTTACAGCTCCAGATCGGGTTGAGCTCTGTTTCACATCAACAGATAAAAAGGGCTACTTTACTAAACAGTGCCACTTTTCACACAGAATTTCACCACAAAAGCACGCTTTATTTAATAAACACACGCAATCCTGCTTAACCAGGTGCTAACTAGACTGAAATAGCACTGCACTGAGAGCATTTAAATAAAAACTGATATTATTCTTTTCACAGAAAAACAAGTTGAATTTTGTGTAAATTATGCTTAAATTTTTGTTTACTATTTTAAAATTTAATTTAAAAAATGTTTGCGTATATTCTCTACGTAAGGGCTAATCAATGGCTAGCTGTGCATTAAAGGATTTTAAATGCACGACGTGGAGGCAAAGAACCGGTTTTCGATCGGTTGCCTCCGCGAAGTGCATTTAAAATCCTTTAATGCACGGATAGCCGTTGATTATCCCGCTTATTCCATGGTCATTTGCCAAGTTATAGACAAGTTAAAACTAGTATTGCTCTTTGCAGCACAATATTTGACCGAATGGGTAAAAATTTTATTTTCGTCAGTTACGGCACATTAGCGCTAGAATTCTGCCCGCTTCAAATCAGACACAGAGATGAAATACTGTGGTAAGATCACATTTATTTGAATGAATTATAGCATGTATTTCAATTAATTATCGATCGATCGTTTGAGAGAGAGAGAGAGATGACAGTTTGTGTGTACCTGCGTGCTGCGTCTGCGCGTCTCTCTGTACAAACAATTACTTCAAAAACAGCGATTTTACCACCTCGCTGTTGAGGAATATAATGTAGCGATCTATTATCTAGGCTATTTTATTAATGAAAATCTCGGGGAAGCGTTGACAACAAGTCTGTGTGTGTGTGCAGCGCAATCAGCGATCTCTGACCTCTCTCTCTCTCTCTGTGTGTTTATGTGTGCACAAGTGATGCGTGTAGGTTAGTGTGCATCAATTAAAGCAGCGCATTAATATGGAACGGTGATTAAACTGACTTAAACTACCTGTGCATTAAACGGTTTTACTGCATACCTGCCAGCCAATCAGAATCCAGTATTCAGACAGACCATGGAATAATCATCAAATAAGTCATCAAATGAAAATAGTGTTATAACCGTTTAACTTACACAACTCTCTATCAAACTTCATTCTTATTGGTGAATCATGGCATTCTGCAATCAGATTTCATAATATTCACCATCGTCCAAGTATACCAGACGCTCATTCAGTGTATCTCAAACTGGTGCTAATTTAAAGAGATAGTTTAGCCAAAAATTGAAATTCTGTTATCATTTTCTCACCCTAATGTCATTCCACACCTGTAAGACTTTAGTTCATCTTCAAAACACAAATTAAGATATTTTTAATGAACCCTGAAAAATGTCTGCACCTCCACTGAAACCCTGTATTTCACCAAAACTTTGACGCTTCAAAAGGTTTATAAAAACATCTATATAAATTGAGTGGTTTAATTGGTCTTCTGAAGAGACACTATTGATTACACGATGAACAGATTTAATATATAGGCTTTTATTCACATTTAAACATTGATCAATGTACTTACTGTAGAGCACATAAACTATGGTAAACAGAAGTTGCTTGTTTGATGCGAAGAAAATACGTTTTTTTGCTCACATCAAGCAAGTGCGGTTGAACTTCCGTTTACCATGTTTAACGTGCATTGATCAAAGACTTGCATGTGGATTACGTTTTTTTTTTAATGTTTTTATGAACTTTTTGAAATAACAATGTTTTGGTAAAATGGAAGGACTGAGATTTCAGATTTCATTACAAATCTCCATTTTTGTTTAAAAGATGAACAAAAATTTGGATCATGGAATGATATGAGGGTGAGTAAGGGGCCATTCACATATCGCGTCTTTTGCGCGCTCAAGTTCGTTATTTCAAATGTAGATGCGCGGCAGGCGCGCTCATAATGGAAGCGACGCGGTCGCGACGCGCACACTGTGCGACGTGCTAATTTTTTCATGGCGCGTCCACGCCGCATCGAGATAAAAACATTTAAACTTTTCAGAATGCAGCAAGCGCACCGCTGGTCATGTGACAAGAACCAACCAATCAGCTTCATCCTTTCCCGTAACAACATTGAAAGCTCAGCCAAGATGAAGGAACAGCTGATCATAGCTGTACAGGGATAGCCATTTTTAAATAAATTTAGTAGCAGAGCTACTGCAAGTGATTTTTAGTGCTGCGAATCCATTTATCCTTATCTGAAACTTCGGCATCTTCATGGAGAGCGCAGGTCATGGTTGCTTAGCAACGGCAGACGCCTCCGGAGTGCAAGCGCCCTGACCGCTTTGGAAAAAAGCAGAAAGCGGCACGCCTAGCGTTTTCCACACGTTTTTAGGCACGACGTGAACGGCCCCTAAATGTTGACCATTTTCAGTTTGGGCTGAAATAACCCTTTAATGAGTATATTCATCACATCTCGGACTCGCTCTGTCATTTCATACTAACACAACTGCTGCCATTTTGTAGAACTGTAGTGAAAATGACCTTGAAAATTAAGTAGGCCTCATATCCATGTTTGCACAAACTTGGTCAAATTCCTTCACGTGCTTTACGAAAATGGTTTGGTATATCAAAAAGCTTTTGATAACTTTTTGCCAATTTTGGTGAAAATTAGACAAAACGTCTAGGAAGAATTTGGAAAAGTACATTTCTAAAATTCTAAATTTCGAAAAATCTTGACCTGTATTAATTTACGAGCCAAGGAATCAGAAGAAAAACTAATTTTGCTTCTAGACCTACAGTTCAAAAATTATTAGCAGAAATATGAGAGCAAATTTGGCCTATTGTTGGCGCTAGAGAGTTTGAGATAGAGACTCAAAATTTCCTATGGTTAATATTGAGACTGTCCTCTATCTGTGTGCCAAATTTCATGACTTTCCCACAAGCAGTTATATGGGCTGCCATAGACTTCCTGATCGGAGGAAGAGGAAGAGGAAGAGGAAGAAGAAGAACGACTAACGGATACAATGGGTGCCTAAGCACCTTTGGTGCTTGAACCCTAATTACTGTAAAGACCCCATATACAGCAAAGTTTCGCTTCGGGGGAAAAAGATGCTCAAAACACACAAGCAGCGATATATTGTTAGCTAACATCCAAATGCCTCCCACGCTGCTGAGAGCAAAGTTTAGGTGATATGCGCTGCACGCTTTTTTTATTGGGAAGTAGCTGCATAAGAAACAAAATAATACAGACATTTTTGTAAAATAAACACTTACATGTATCCAGATATGTGTGTAAATGAGCACATTTTAAAGAAACAAGTGCAAGTAAAATACACCAGATAGCGGTAGTGTGCTGTATCATCAACCAACAAGTTGAGGAACTGCACCGTGTGAATTGCATTCAACAGATTTTGTGGGCGCGTCTGTGCTGTTACCTTATTTGCATAATTACTATAGTGACTCAGGCCTTAAAACCGTGTGCAAATAAACAGCACTATCAGCAGGCACAACTCATTCTGATGTCTGAAAGAAACGCAGACTAATGAGCATGCATTTTAATGCAAGTTCATGGTAATAAGGTTGGAGAGGGCCAGACTAAACAAATGTGACGCCCTGTTAAGACCGAACTTCTTAAATCAATGCTCTGGGTTCCAGAACAATCCGCCTACACTCTCCGATCCCAACAGAAGCGATGGGTGCTTTCCCACACTGCGTGACAGCAGGGCTATTCACAGACTTCAATTAGCTGTCTTTTTAATAACCCACAAATCAGTTATTATAGGATCCGATTCTTGTTTGCACCAAATTCAGCATGTCCGAATATTTTTTATTGATGGATTGTCAAACAGGGGAATGGGAAAGTTGTTGACTTGGACTGGATATAGACAAGGGAGTGGCTCTCATGTGGTGATGCAGGCTGATTTGGTTTAAGAGCCTGTAGTGTTTGGCAAATGAATTGAGCCAATAATCATGCAGACATGCAGTTTTTCCAACAATCTTCTCTCGAATACTCTCCATCATCTGGGAAAATATTTGTGAATGTCTCATTGATGTTGTAAAGCTCACTTGCTGATTTGTTTTACACATACTGTACTTTTCCTCAGTCACAAGTAGAATGTGCAAAACTATATGCTTTCATCAGTGGGTTGTCTGAATGACTGGTCGGGTTTAAAGATGCCTATGTAATTACACTGATTTAAGGTCAGATCCAGCACATTGATCAGATGTGTTTTTCAGGGGGTGATCACAGAGGATTCATTTTTTGTGTTTAAAAACTACTTTAAACTTTGCACAATCGTCAATTTGCATTGGATATGGGGTAGAAAGAGTCGTAAATTATCGTTTGTGTGATGCACTCACGTCAAATCCATTGTGCAGTGCATAATCTACTTCTATTCCTCATCGCAAAAGGGCTACTTACATATGCCAATTTATACAGTAAAAAAAAAAGTTACCTTATCATATAAGGTGAAAAACTGTATGTTTTAACTGTTCATTATTGTCAAATCTATGGGTTTTACAAATAAATATGAAATATGAAAACGGCAATTCCCAAAAATCCCTGCATAACACGTTTTATATAAATAATGTTGTTTCTTCTCATTTTTGCTATCAATAATGTACATTTTGTGTTACATTTTCCCTTTTTTGCTATTGCTTTAGGTCATTTTTATTTTCTTATTTTAAATTAACTTGTGTATGCTTGTAAGTTTTCTTATGTTGATTTTGTTTATATATGACATTGATTGTTTAGTAATCCTGCTGTGGGTGTGGGGGATTGGTTGAGCATGTCTTCTAGTTTGTGTATGTGTTGCGTACATGTTTTGTATGGTTGTTTTGTTTATGTTGTAATATTTTGTTTTTTGTTTCTGGACCCCCTTGAAAATGAGATGCCACATCTCAAGGGGCTATCCTTTCAATAAATTCAAATTCTGTTATTTAGTTAATATGTTTGCATTATTTTAGTGTCTATTAGGGTTGGGCGATGTCAACAAAATTGGCATCGGACGATGTCTACAGTGAAACATCGCGATGGACGATGACATCGGCAGTGCGGGGGTTGGCGTTGGAGTTAGGGGGTGTGCCTGAAGCATCAATCCTTATAAGGCACGGAAAACAAATAACTATTCCTAACACAGTGTCTACACCGGACGCGAGCGGCACGGTGCGACAACATACTATAGAACCACTGGTCTATAATAGAGATTCATTATATATAGATCAGTGTATAGAACTCATTATAATCAGTGATGCTGTCTACACTGGATGCGGCGTGGCGCGAAACGACACCCGACAGTAAACTGCTGCCGCGTCCTATTTATGACGTGCTGACACAAATTTCAAATGATTTTCAACGGTCGCTTTGTCGTGTCCAGTGTAAACAGACTTTAGCTGATGCGGCGCTACACGACAACTGTCGCGTCTGGTGTAGACACGGTGTAACGGTTGCCTGTTACATTACAGTACATAAAATTTCACTTACCACATAAACAGAGTAAGGAGAGATGAGTGAGGACGATGGTGAATGATTTGCAGATCCTGAGCACCACTGACAAACATATAATCTTGTAAAATGTGTGGTAAGTACTGCTGCTCCATAGTATAAACAGATTAAGTGCAATCGCGAATCTCGAAAGTGAAAGTGAAACTAAAAGCGATTCAAAAGCGCAGATTCAATGCCAGGTATAATAGCGGCTCCCTGATGCCCGAAATATATATGTAGTATAATTACCCAACGATATAACTGAGAAAGAAAATATTGAAATATATATTTTCCTCCCATCTCGTATTTATTCCCTTTAGGGGTTCCGTATACACGTAATTTTCTTTCCGAACACGGTATTGGGATGCGGCGGATATTGGGGGGGGATGACGATGCCGGCTCAACATCGTGATGTCTAACAGCCATCGGCGATGGACGATGGCATCTTCTATCGGCCCAACCCTACTGTGAACGGTCCAAACTAAAAACAGAACTTCCCAGTAAGATTAAATAAGCTTATCTTCTGCTAATATCTTCTGCATGAGAGTTGCATAACAACAATATTGCTCAAGGCATATGCGTAGCATAAACT
>NW_015552564.1:1729259-1740765 GCF_001515605.1 Sinocyclocheilus anshuiensis
GGATTGGGGGGGGAAGGGGGGGGGTGGGGGTTGGGGGGTACAACATCGTGATGTCTATCAGCCATCGTCTATCGGCCCAACCCTAGTGTCTATGTTAGGATCTGATGGTGTTTTGTCTGTCATGTGACCCTGTGCACTATATAAGTATTAGCTATGATTTATAGACAGGCTACTTACGATGAACTCGGATTCATTATGTTGTTTTCTACTGTGCCACCTGTATTATTATGGTGTTAATCAGTACATTTTAAGGTAAAATATAAATTTGGGTAGTTTAAGTAAATCGGTATAATAAATGCATTAGGTATCAACATGCTATCATGTCATACCCGAAACACTGTCATTTTGTATTATTTATGGTGAATTTCAGCTGCTGTTTTTATGGTAAATTTAACAGGATATTTTTTTACACCGTAGTTACTTGCAGAACAAACCTTACCTTAATTTACCACAACTTTTAAACCTCGGATTTGTGATATGTTCATAAAGCATCTTTATAATTTAAAAACATTGAGAAAATACCTAGAAAAAAATATTGGTCACACTTTTTTTAAGGTCCAATTCTCGCTATTAACAAACCATTAACTACGACTTTTGTTAATTTGCTGCGTATTAGTAGTTAGTAAGGTAGTTTTTAAGTTTAGGTATAGAATTAGGGATGTAGAATATGGTCATGCAGAATATGTGCTTTAGAAGTACTAATAAACAGCCAATATGTTAATAATAGGCATGCTATTAAGCAACTAGTTAATAGTGAGTATTGGTCCCTATACTAAAGTATAACCAAAATATTTATTTCAAACAAAATCAAGTCTCCAGAAATGGAGGAGATAAAACAAAGTGAAACAAAGTATTTTTTCTTAGTGAACTACACAAAATAGCCTTCTTATCAATGTACAGAGGAGCGCAGAAGTGAATCACTGTGGCCTTTTTTACACACAGACGGTGGGGGAGCACAGGGCCTCACAACTGAACTGCTGTCTGCTCACTCTACAAGCGCTCGAATCACATCTGACCCCAAAAGAAAACACATTAATCTAAAGCCAGTAGCTGATGTCTAATGGAAAAAATGGTATTAGATCCAAAGCGGAAATGGTCAGTAAATCTGCTGATCTGTTATGATTTATGTGTATTGGCCTCATATAAATAACAAGCGTGAAGCAGTAGCCGAGAGCAACTACTGTACTATTCTGGACCATAGTCAACATCTCAGATTCAACTATGCAAGCAGATACAAACTGTTAAGGTGTGGCCTCTTGTCTACAACTTCAACAAAAGACCTCAAAGGGAGTTTCCATTCCCAAGGCCAAAGAAAAACACATTTTCTCAATAACTGGCTGTCGGAGAACCAATAAAACCCTGTCTTAATCAGTTCCTCTTAGCTACAAAGTACAACAACAGCTTGAAAAGCAGACATCCTTATTTGAGGTGCTAAGAGACATCCAAGTTGCAATCAGTATTTGTAAACTAATTTTACAATATTATGCAAATGTAAACATTAAAGAAGGTGTTTACTCAAAAATATTGTTTCTATCATCATTTATTTACCCTCATGTAGCTACAAAAGAAAATATGACTTTCTTTTGTGAAACAAAAAAAGAGAGACTCTGAAGTAGGGATGTTGCAATATAGCGACAACTGTGGTATTTTTCTTTTCAAAATTTCTAGACATTGCGATACCACTGTTAACATGAATCATAGCATTGGATTTGGTTATGTCATTTTTCTTTTCAAAATGTTTATAGATATTGCAATAATATTTGTTAACGTGAATCATAGCTTTCGATTTTATCATGCCATTTTTCCTTTTCAAAATTCCTATGGATATTGCGATAATATTATTAACGTCATTGAGAGCATTAGACTTAGTTATCATGGCTTTTTCTTCTCAAAATTTCTATAGATATTGTAATAATATTGTTAACATGAATCATAGTGTTGGATTTTGTTATCATGGTGTTTTTTCTTTTCGAAATTTCTATATATATCGTGATAATATTGTTAACGTCATTCAGAGCATTAGACTTAGTTATCACGGCATTTTCTTAAAAGTTCTATAGATATTGTCATTATGATATTGTTAATGTGAATCATAGCATTGGATTTTGTTATCATGACATTTTTCTTTCAAAGTTTCTATATTGTATATTTGTATATTGTATATCTATATTCTATATTGTAATAATATTACTGTTAACATGAATCATAGCATTGGGCTTATTTATCATGCCTTTTTTTCTTAATTTCCAATAGATATCACAATAGTATTGTTAACATGAATTATAGTTATCATGACATTTTCTTTTCATTTCTTTTCTATGGATATAACGTGAATTAACGTGACTTTATGGCATTTTTCTTTTCAAAATTTCTATAAATAATATCGACTGTGGAGCTCTAGAAATTATAAAAGAGCACCATAAATGTAGTCCATATTGACTTTTATGCTTTATTTCAAGTCTTTTTAATCCATGATATCTTTGTGAGATATCATAATAGAACAGACACAAAATTTGAGTAGCTGTGTGAAAAATTCACAAAAAACATTCATTTGATTTCAAGATTATCACTTGTGCCTGTTCAAATATGGCATCTCAAAGATATTCAAGTTATTGGTTCTCCTGTGTCTTGCGACAAATCGAGATGTAATTTTATTTAAATTTGAACGCAAGCATGAATGAATGGCAATATTATACTATTATCTGGTTTTTACACAACTTGACACCATCCACAGTCATTGTATGGAAAAGGGCAGCACGAACATTCTAATAAACATCTGACTCGGTGTTCATACAAATGAAAGAAAGTCATATGAATCTGAAACAACATACGGGGGAATAAATGATGACAATGTTTTCATTTCTGGGTGAACCATCACTTTAAGCATCAGATAAGACCAAGGATGGAGAGAGAAATGCAGAAAGAAGAGATAAACAGGGTGAGGCTGTAAAAGGGCCATTCTTTCCCCACATAATCCCAAGAGCTAGAAAAACAGATTGTGATACAGAGAGTAAGTGAGTTGGAGAAAGAGTTACCGGTAACCCCACCTTGCCGAATAGAACAGTGGGATGTAAAGAAAGAGCTGTCTGGGGGTAAAGTTATAGGCCACAAACAAGTGCCTGTTAGATAACATGAGAACGGAGCCTGTATCTCTTTCCTCAATGCTTTGCCCCAAAACTAGACCCTTTCCCGCTGTACAACTGGACGTACGCCAGAGGATACTTGCTCAAGTCCATATATACAGTGACAGAAGACACGGGTCACTGCACAGCCATGGAATCAGAGATGTCATGGGATTCGCAGAAGGCCCAGACAGGTTTGTAGAGCGGGAGGATTTCGGTTTCAGCCCCCTGGTTAGAGTAATACCATCTTCTCCAAGGTCAATGATGTAGTTCCAAAGAACCTACAACAGCTGCTTGTGTGGAAGGTCATAACTGATGCTCATTTGTCCCACATACCCTCTCGGAAAGCTCGGAACGATGGCTTCCATTAGCGAGATCAGAGAACAGCTCATCAAGGGAGGGGTGAAACAGAAGAGCCTCTTGACGGGAATATCTGGTCTAAATTTCCACCATCGAATCCCTTTTACACAAAAACATTCTCCACAAAAATCAGTGTAGACTCCAGTTCTTACCATCTGCCTGATTCCACTGAGGACAGTGAACCTTCTCGCCCACATGTGTGGTGATCTGGTTAGTTAAAACCACCTGAGGGAGACAGAAAGGAAACATCTGTACATGAGTTCAGTCCAGTTTGAATGGATCACACAAAGATGAGAATAAACAGTCTGCTGTCACTATGGAAGTACTTAACAACTGCTGGCATCACTCATTACATAATGGTATATACATGCAGGTAAAGAACAGGCAAACAAATTCTAGCAGGGCCTCCAGCATGACCATCATTTTAGCACGTATCATCTTAAAGGTGATCCAAGATGTTCATGTCTTTCTTTTTTCAGTAGACAAGAAATTGAGGAAAACATTCCAGGATTTTTCTCCATATAGTGGACTTGAATGGGAGCCAACAGGTTGAATGTCCAAATTACAGTTTCAATGCAGCTTCAAAGGGCTCAACACGATCCCAGCCGAGGAATAAGTGTCTTATCTAGTGAAACGATGTAATTTTCTAAAAAAAAAGAAAACTACATTTTAACCACAAATGCTCGTCTTGCACTAGCTCGACTTCACACATTACGTAGTCAAGTTGGATAGGTCACACGTGACGCAGGCGGAAGTACCGACCCAGTATTTACAAAGCAAACTCGCAAAGAAAGTCAAACACCTTTATAAAAAAAAGGTAAAACAACAATGTCGGATGATTTTGAAGTTTGAGAAGAAAATTTGATGTTTTCGCCCTACCCTACCTTTTTGAAGTACACAGACGAAGAACTAACCATGTAATGTGATTACGTAATGCGTGAAGTCGCACATGCTCATCGCAGAGCTAGTGCAAGATGAGCATTTGACGTTAAAAAGTACATATTTATTTTTTTAGACCGATTGTTTCAGTAGATAAGACTGGCTAGGATAGTCTAGAGCCCTTTGAAGCTGCATTGAAACTGCAGTTTGGACCTTCAACCCATTGGCTACCACTGAAGTCCACAATATGGAGAAAAATACTGGAACATTTTCCTCAAAAACCTTAATTTCTTTTCGACTGAACAAAGAAAGACATGAATATCTTGGGTGACATGGGGGTGAGTAGATTATCAGGAAGTTTTATTCTGGAAGTGAACTAATCCTTTAAATTAAACTCTGCGGACCCGGATACCGGTCCAAAATCGCGTTAAAAATGTTTATGCTTCATTTACATAGCCGTCCTTATATGGTATCAGCCCATATATGGGTTCATTTGAAAGCTTGGAGTGTCTTCTTTACAAAGAATACCATTCCTTTTGGTTTTTATATTCATAAAGCAGTAAAATTAAGTTGTCCAGATTGCGCAATAGACGCTCGTCTGGGGGAGACGCACTCTCCATATCAAAAGCGCGCACAGCCAGCGTGTCTGATGTTATAGAGATCTGTGGTCGCTTGTGGACTGCAATTGGTCAGATTACATGTCTCAACTCGGCGGCCATTTCAGAGCCGTGAAATTTGACACCTCTGCGTCACTAGAGGGCTAAGGCTTTATGAGCGTGTGTTTGAGCGTTTTTGATATTGTAAGCATTGTTGTGAAACGTAAAAGCACAGCTAGCAAGCTGATACACTGTTTATTGACAGAAAAGTACAGTACATTATGCATTTCAGTGAATATACAGTAAATATACATGGATAAAAAACACCCTGAGCTTATTAAGGCCAGCGGCGACAGCCGACCAAGGACAGTATGTCACTTCTCAGATATTCCAAGACCCACCAAACGCGATTCAACATGTTCAATTAATCTCCGGCAAACACCAACAGGGGTAACACATTGATTAAAAAAACTTAACAAATGTGCCTGTTGCCATTTGTCGGCATCTGTTGGTGCAGATTGAACTGGCCTTTACAGAGCGCAACAGTTGTGTTCCGGAAGTAAAAACGCCATTCATTTTCTCCATAGGGAAAAATATTTTAACAATAACAGATAAACCTTTAAAAACAGACCTGTTATGAGCTCTAAGGTTGCAAAATCAATTGTATATGCTTTTGTCGAACCCATCTGTTCACTCTAATTCAACTTAAATTTAACAATCATGCCTCATAGCAGAATTCATGGTGAAAAACTACATTACCCATGATGCTGTACAGAAAATTCCACCAATCAGAGTCGCAGTGAGCAAAGAGGGCTAATAATAACAAATATAATTTATGAATTGCGTGATTTTCAGAGGCTTTTCTGATAGGGCTTTTCCAGAAATATGCACAAGGGACTGTTGCTTACAACATGATCTATTTTAACTACTAATTATGGAGTTAATTAAAATATAGCAGTACGACATTCACAGTACTTAAGCTTGCACGGAAAAAGACAAAAAGATAGAGCGAAAATTGTTGTAACTAGGTCGAAGTTCTGATTTGATTAAACACAGTACTTGCACTGGTGTATATCTTACATGGCTCTCTTTCTCAAAAATACACAAATAAAAACAACCAGCCAAAACCTAAAACATTTCAACATTACTTTATATGAATAAAGCTTGGGAGAACAAACTTAATAACCTTATTTTACGGTTTGGCTCTAGGTGCTAAAGTGTAAGGTTTTATTTTGGAAAGGTAATGGGTTGACCTAGTTTACGGTTATGAGCTTTTATGTGTGTGAGGGGGCTATAACATAGTTACCTACCTCTAGGAGTTATCTAGCATGTGGTTTCATGTTGAGGCCCATTTCTACTGCTGTGGAAAGCTGTATTAAAACTCACTTGTCAGTGTCAAGCAGACATTTATTGCACTGATTTAAAACACAAAAGCTATCTTTAAAATGAGCATGGCTGGAGGGGACCACAGGCAAACTGTAGATCAGATGAGTTTGGGGTTTCAGCCTGGGATGTCCTCTGAGAACAGTTGAGTAGTTATTTTGAAATAAGGGAATGCCCAGTATTTTGTTGTAGCACACTATTTAAACTTGATCCCAATGTCAACAAAACCCGAAAATAGTCAATAAAATGATAAATTCATTCTAGTTTGCCTTAAGTAACTATAAACATGACCTGTAACCGCATTTGTAATGCAACCCATATTAAATTATTGTTTGTTAATACAGCAGTCTAAAAATCAGGAATTTTAAAATATAAAATTTGAGAAATACTATAAATAAGTTATGCTGCTGCCATTAAAGCAAAAAGGAGGCATGCAAAATACTAAAAAGCTTATGCTGACTGCTACTCTTTTGCCCTTTCAGCAAATTATATCATAATATTTCAGAATTTATTAATTCTTTAATAAAACTGTAATGATTATATATTCTGTTTTAAATTAAAAAAAACGGCAAAATATAAGCAATTAACAAATTTATATGGATTCCTTAGTTTTTTATGCTTCTCTATAATAATATTAATGATTTAAATATTTTAAATGTTATTTGCTGGAAATATGTATTAAATACAAACAAAATTAAAGAGTCAATTAACAATCATGAATTTCTTAGTATTTTATATGTTTATCAATAATAATAATAATAATAATAATAATAATAAAAATAACATTAGTAAAAATAAGAGTAATACTTTAAAATTATCATTTGCTGAAAATATTAATTAATTAAATCAACACAAAAATAAATAGAAATACAAAAGCAATTAACAAATTAACATGAATTTCTTAGCATTTTATGTTTCTCTGTAACAACAACAGTAGTAGTAGTAGTAGTAGTAGTAGTAATAATAATAATAATAATAACTTAAATGTTTAATTATTTGCTGGAAAAAAATGTGTTGAACAGAAGCAAAAATAAATAAAAATTTAAAAGCAATTGACATGACTTTGTTATTTCATATGTTTCTCTATATCAATCATTAAAATTGAAATGATTAAAATATAATTTGCTTGAAATATGTATTAAATTAGAAAGAAAGAAAAAATTGGACCCCACTGTATGCATTAATTTGTACTAGTGGATAAGAGGAGTAGATAGAGCAAAACCTAATCCAGGATCAGCCCTCTAGCTGTTATACTCTTTATAAGCAGGAAGCGGAATCCTACCTTTCCTCTTCGAGATAAAAGTGAAGATCTTAGACTAGTGCGGAAATTCCCAAGATCAGATAACACGGACAAGGAGCAGGTTTTGTGTGAATGGGCCTAGAGCAGGGGTGCTCAAACATGGTCCTGGAGGGCCGGTGTCCTGCAGAGTTTAGCTCCAGCTTGCCTCAACACACCTGCCTTCAAGTTTCTAGTATGCCTAGTAAGATCTTGATTAGCTGCTTCAGGTGTGTTTAATTGGGGTTGGAGCTAAACTCTTCAGGACACTGACCCTCCAGGACCGAGTTTGGACAGCCCTGGCCTAGAGTGTTTTTCTACAGTGAGCAAAGAGGGCTAAAAGAGATATGCAGCTCTGCCCACTCCCATGAAACTGTCTCCTTGTGCTCTCAAAATACTTCAAAATTTGCATATGCATATTTTGCATAGGACTTAACACATATTCTTTCTATAGACACAGCCAACATCTTTTAAATAATACTGTAGTTTTAAATTTCTCCATTGTTTTTAAATTGGATTAATGTCATTCTCAGTAGTTGATGGGACTGTAGTTCTTTCCCTCACTAAAGCTGTTACTACATATATATATATATATATATATATATATATATATATCCAGGACCGAGTTTGGACAGCCCTGGCCTAGAGTGTTTTTCTAACTAATCTGGGCTCTCTGATGCCCTCTGGTGTTTAAAATATAGAGGTGACCTAAAATAAGGCACTGAAACTCATAAACGTAAATGTGTAGCGACACCTTGTGGTTGAACGCATGTACTACAAGTGTAAGATTTTTGCAAAAGTCAGATATGCACATACACACAACCATGTAAACAGACTCACTGGGATGCAGAACGCCTGCGAGAGGTACTTCAGTACGCCGGCTTCCTGGCCCAGTAGGTTACTCCTGAGCATTAGATTTCCCGGCAGCGACGTGTCAAACTCCTTCCTCACAACAGAAGCCACAGAATCCAAAATAAGAAGCCCAGCTCGACACGCAATTATGTCTTCCTCCAGACGCTCCAGCCTGTGCAACATCAATAAAACGCCCCACTAATGTGTGTTCACAAGCTTAAATACAGCCTGGCATAACAAAAGAGACTATCATGACCTCCTTTATAATCATTTATGCAATAATGCTATAGTCAATCCATTTAAATTCAGGATTTGTATCATTGCATTTTCATTTTATATTTACATTTACATATTTAGCAGACTTAAACCAAAAACGTACATATATATGTGTTTAGCGGATGTTTTTTTTTTCTTCTCAATTGTATTCAAGGTATACACTACCAGTGACAAGTTTGGAATAATTCAGATTAAAAAAAAAGAAAACAACTCTATTCATATCACATAATACAGTAAAAGCATAATTGTTTTGTATTTTTAATGTTTTTTGATCAGAAATCATTCTAATATGCTTTGACATCACAAGACTAAATTATATATATATATATATGTGTGTGTGTGTGTGTGTGTGTGATATCGTAAAAAAGAAAACAGCTATTTATTAATTATTAATTCATTCATTATTTCAAACTTTTAGAGTAAATGTTGTAATTTCATGGCACCCATTCCATTCCCTTGGAACCAAAACCAAAACACTGGTGTTGCTAGCGCCACACTCTATAGTTTGAGCTGATCCCCTAAAAGCCCTGCATAGAAATTAGAAATTAAATAGAAGCCGGAGTGAATCAGAGTGAAAATGAATAAAAAGGAAAAATGACAGGTTTCATTTTTAGGTTAACTGTTACTTTGAAAGTACAGTAAACTGACTGAAATATAATTAAATATGTATAGGTGTTTGGGAAGTGTTCCAACCTATTCAGGACATCTTGACAGGTCAGTTCCCTGAAGAGATGAACACGAGACGCCATCTCCAGCAGACGCTCCTTCACCGAGAAGAATTCTGGGAATCTGGCCTGTGCCATTTCAACCAATCTTAGAGAGGTAGATTGTTAATTTGAGAGAAACACAAAAAGGTCACGAGAGAGAGTGAGCAAACTTTTTGAACACCTTTCAGCAGAGAATGCCGACTCTGTGTCGATGAAGATGACTCCACTGTCCAGACCTCCCATACTCCTCGGCAGTGTAGCCAAAACACTGAGCATTATACACAACTGAGTCTTTCCACAGCCTGATGGGCCTGTCACCTGACAATCAACACAGACATGTCATGATAGTTCACCCAGAAATGATGACTGGCATAATTTATGCACTTTCATATCATTCCAAACCTTTATAATGTTATGCTGATATATAAAAAGTAAATTAGCCCTTAAATCAAATATTGCACAAGTCGGTTTGAAATGTAAATCAAACAAAAATGATTAGAGTACGTTTTACACGAAAATGCCATTTCCGCTTTTCTAGGTCAAAATGCCATGTTTAAATCAATATGTAACTTGCTGTTTCTTTTGAAAATAAATGAGCTCTTAAATCAAATATTGCACAAGTTTGACATAATGACCAATCAATGACATTTGATTGTCACTGAATGAACACTTGATTTCTGAAGGATCATGTGACACTGAAGTCTGGCATAATGGCTACTGAAAACTCAGGAAAACAATTACAATGTAAAATATATTCACATAGAACACAGTTGTTTTTAACTGTAATAATATTTTACCATTTTACATAAATCGTAATTATTTCAAACGCTTGACCAGTAGTGTAAATAATAATGACATGAGGTTGTTCACTAGTAGACTACCTCAGTGAGAGCACCCCGTGGCAGTCCTCCACGCAGTAATCTGTCCAGGGCAGGAAGTGATGTGGAGAAACACATCTCTCCCTTCTTCCTCCACAAATCCCATGCCTGTCATCATCACAAACACACCACTCACTGCTAATGAAAGACTTCTGGAGTTAAATCATCGACAGCATCTGCTGATGGGGTCAGAGACTCACGCTGCTCACAGCCGGTGCGCAGGCTTTACTGAGCAGCCGCAGGAGATCCAGAGCCGCGGGGTAACTGAGTCCAGCCAGCCGCATGAGCTCCACGGGTGTGATGGACAGGACATCCTGCAGGCCACAGAGCACACACGCTTACAGAAGCCTCCTCCATTAATATAATAACAGAGCAGGAGGCTTGAGGCAGGGTCTCTCACCTGGCAGGTTTCCAGTTGATGGCGCTTGAGTCGCTCGCAGAGCTCCGCTGAGACGCCCGTCCTCCGTAACTTCTTACTTGCCATTGACACGAAATAACCGTTATAAGAGTTATGCGAGCGTTATATAACTATAATAAATGACACCCTTCCGTAACGATTGCACACATGACACAGAGAGCTTTAGGATTAAACTTTTCCATGAAAAAAAAAAAAACGTTATGAGTTTTGAAATAGCGAAGCGCGCCCGGAAGCAAACGAAAAAATGTAGTGCATGTGGATTGTGGGTAATGTAGTTTATGATGTAAATGAAGCTGTTTTTGTTTGTTTGTTTTGTTTTTGTTTTTTAACCTACAAAATTCTTTTTATTTATTTATTTTTAAATAAAGATTGTACGACACCTTAATTTTATTGCACATTATTATTATTATTATTATTATTTACAGTGCAAGACAGGGAACATACCAAAGATTGTACCACTCATATATATATACATATATATTATAAGTTTACAAGTTTTTGTTTACATAATATATGTGTGTGTGCTGTGTATATTTATTATGTATATATAAATACACACACATACAGTATATATTTTGGAAATATTTACATGCATTTATATATACATTTATATTCTTATATTTTATATTATATATACATATATTTAATATATAAACATAACATATTTTTCGTATATATATATATATACTGTATGTGTGTGTGTGTGTATTTATATATACATAATAAATATACACAGCACACACACATATATTATGTAAA
>NW_015552564.1:1741047-1741446 GCF_001515605.1 Sinocyclocheilus anshuiensis
TAAAAAGGACAGCCTTAAAATAGTATTAATATTATTAATAATACTCTGGCATTGAGGATCATAATTTTATGTTTTTGCTGTTAAAAAATAAACATATTAATTTCATCTAGTTGCCATAGCAACATGTCCTATTTTGTTTAATTTTACTTTAAGTAGGCTACTAAAATATCCAAATAAAATGAAACTAATAGGTTAAAATGAATGATAATAAAATGACTAAATCTTAAACCAAAATTATTGTGAATACAGAAAATAAAAAATAGTAATAAGTAAAAAAAATATTAACAAAAGCCATAATAGTTTATCAATTTTTTTTGCATTTGAAACTTCACTAACTTAACTTAAAATAAATAGAAGAAAGAATTTAAAATGTGTGTGTGTGGGGGGGGGGGGGGGTTT
>NW_015552564.1:1741582-1746667 GCF_001515605.1 Sinocyclocheilus anshuiensis
GGGGGGGGGGGATTTCTTCCATTTACATGTACTGTATGTGATCAAAACCATATTTTTCTTCAACACTCTTTATAAAAAAACATAACAGAGTATGCTATGTATAGAGAAACTGGCTGACCCTTCTTCAAGCTCACAGACTGTATGAGCCACCAGCTTTGCACATTGCTCTCATGGCATCTGACGGCCGGTGGGAAGTTTGACTGAGACACACGGGAGGCCCATGTATGGACAAAGCATCGGGCCTGTCTTTCACTATCTCTGTACCTGCTAGAGATAAGCACCCTGCCTGTTCATGACACTTGGTTGGCGAGGGTCTGGTTAAAATAGACCGAGAGGAATGACTGCAGATAAATCCAGCCAATACAGAAAATATATTCTGGTAAAACATTTATTGCAACAAAAACAACCAAAACATGATGTCAATTATTAATTATAAATATCAAACTACAGTGTTTTCATCAGTTTACAGCACAACTGTATACAGAAACACAACATGCAAGACTTTTATAAAGCTTAAACATTCTCAACAAAATCAGCCTGAGGTCATGTTTTTGAGCTCAACAACATGATCCACCGGTTTCTGTCTAGAGTAAATGGCCCTTGTTCATTATCAGTGGTTCCTTCATTTGTTGATGTACTTTATTTGTTCAGTTGTTATTCTAGTTCTGTAAACACTGTAATGGCATACAAGGGTCAACATGGATAAATGCAAACAGTTTGAAAAGCATCAGTGGCATTCTGTCCATTTGTGTCTCACACATACGCCATCCTCGTATCCTCTCTTTTGCTTTGCCTTTTATAAGAGGGTCAACAAACAACATGTGTATGTCTTAGTGAGTTATTCGGATTGCAAATTAGGCCTTGTTTGCATATGTCCTGATGTAGCCATAACATATGATGTAGCCTTTGTGTGTGACCAATGTGGAAATGTAAAAAAAAAATAAAAATAGGGCTGCAAAACGATTAATCGCGATTTATCACATTCAAAATAAAAGTTTACATATGACATGTGTGTGTGTAATGTGTATATTTATGTGTATATATATAAATACACACACATATGTTGGATTTATATTAAATATTTATATTTATGTATAATATACATTATATACAAGTATAAATATATATACAAATATTTTTTTTAAATATATACATTTGTGTGTGTATTACACAGCACACATATAGGCCTAGTATGTAAACATAAACTTTTATTTTGAATGCGATCAATCGCAATTAATCGTTTTGCAGTCCTAAATAAAATAAAAAATCAACACGATGAAATGGTTTATCAAAAACGGGGCTATTGAAGTCCAAAAATGGAATTAGTGCCATCAAAAAAATACGGAACCAAACACAATTAAATACATAAATCTGAACTAAAACATTGATTTATGACATTGATTTAAAAAAAAAAAAAAAACGTATATGCAATTATTCAACAAAAAAGTGCATTTAAATAATTGAGTAGGACTCGGTCATATTTGCATGAAATCTGAATTTCAAAATTGTATGCATCCTTCTCCTGAGAGTGAGACCAGTAAAGTCATAGGCTATTGCATTATTATATAATGTATTTCATAGATAGGTACGTGTTCTATAATATTTATGATGTATGCTATTAATCATATATAAATTGTTTTTCAGTGTAGTATTGTGTAGGTGAAGTAGGTATTGGCATATATTATAAGGTTTCTATGAATGACATGATGTCTGTATATGCGCTGTGTGCGCTGACATCGATGTTTAATGACGTCGTCGAGGGAGGATCCGCGCTGGCGAGCTTGAAAGGGAGGATGCGCTCGCGCTTTGAGCATCTCTAAGAACGAGCGAGTCGCATTCACTCAGATCTGAATAAAACACAGCGTGCTTAAATCAAAGGAAATCCCAGCTTTGCGTGGAACATGGCATCAAAATGTCCCAAATGTGACAAAACTGTTTATTTTGGTAAGTCGTCCATTTTTTTCCCCTTCTATTTCTTAATGCCACGAATAAAATGACATATGTAACCTAGTGTATGAATTTACTTTCATTCTCGTATGCGTTATAAATAACCTCTGCAAACCACTTAGTGTGGGCTCGATGGTAATTACCTGGCTAATCACGCCTGCACGATATTCTTAGTAAATTAATTACGATTTATGATTAAGATCCACCTGATTGCTGCATTAGACGCTGCATCTAATCAAATTATTTTATCTGCTGAGTATTTTATTTGCATGGATGGTAGCCTATTTGAGAGACCAAATATATTGAGCTCGTGCAGTGAAATAAACTCAATGGAAATCACCACTGTATAGCTACAGGGAGAGAGTTTTCTGATTTAATAATGGATGACGCATGAAATGCAGGATAAAGATGAATGAAATATGACTATATCCCCATTGCACTAGAATAGCTATGCTCTTTGATTAAAACTGGTGACTGTAAAACATGCAAGAATAATAGCTAATTAGGTTTTCAATATCAGACTTTATGTGAACGGCCATAAGTGAAATAAGTATTAAATTAGCAATAAACCAATAAAACCACCACAAATTGAAATGCAACCACTAACTAAACTGAACAGCAGCAGTCAGTCTGATTTGACCCATTTTATGAGTCCTGTAAACATTCTCACACTCTCCTGTCCAGTCTATACCTTTACTTCCCCTTCATTCAAAAAACTCATTTGAATGGGGTGTGTAACACATTTTGATTTATTGGAAAATGTTAAACAGAGGTGTTTTTCATGTTTTTTATCTCATGGTTCAATGTAACTAGGCCGAAATTATTTTCAACTGCAGGTGTCATTGGCATTGTATTAATTGATTATTTATCATTAACAGCAGTCAGCTAAAATTAAGACATTCATTCATTCATTCATTCATTTTGTTCTTTCAAGGCATAAAATCAACATGCATGATTAGCAGATTAAAAATTAGTTTGTGCTAATATCATATGCTGAGCTGACTCCCTCCCACTGAGCACTATAATAATTAAAATTATGTGAGATCCACTTTGTCTCTGGCTATACTCGCTCACTTGAGACTTTCACAGCTGTGACCCGAGAAAGCATTCTTGTTCATTTGAACACACCAAATAACCTTTAAGTATGCAGCCTGGCACACGGCTACTTTTAAATGGCTTTTAGAAACATGCTTTTTGCCTGCACGTGTATTTATGTCATATAACAGCAGTTTGAGCTGGCCTTTCTCTTTCCAGTCAGTGGTTATAGGGAATAGTTCACCCAAAAATGAAAATTTACTCACCCTCAGACCATCCAAGGTGTTGATGAGTTGTAACAGATTTTAAGAAATGTAGCATTGTATCACTTGCTCACCAATGGATGCTCTGCAGTGAATGGGTGCCGTCAGAATGAGAGTCCAAACAGCTGATAAAAACATCACAATAATCCACAAGTGATCAACACCACACCACTCCAGTCCAGTTCATCAATTAACTAAATGTGTTTTAGACAATTTACAAATTTATCATTAAGATGTTTTTAACTTCAAACTGTTGCTTCTTCTGGCTAAAATACAAGTCCTCTATCCATAATATTGCGTTATCTGGTGTTTAGTTGTTTAGTCTGAATCAGGAGAGAAATATGCGCAGATCAAGCACCGTTTAAAAGCGAAAACAGTCCAAAACAGTTCTAAACAACAGAGAAGACAACAAAGGATGGACTTTTATAGACTCGTATTTTGGCCAGAAGCGATTGTTTAAGATCAAAACGTCTTAATGATGTGTTTGTTTCTCACAAACACGCAGCTTTTCACATCACAAGACATTAATTGATGGAGTGGAGTCGTGTGGATTACTTGTGGATTATTGTGATGTTTTTATCAGCTGTTTATCATTCTGACGGCACCCATTCACTGCAGAGGATCCATTGGTGAGCAAGTGATGTGAAGCTAAATTTCTCCTAATCTTTTCTGATGAAGAAACAAACTCATCTACATCTTAGATGACCTGAGGATGGGTAAATGTTCATTTTTGGGTGAACTACTCCTTTATTAACCTTTTTTTCTTTTTGTTCCATGAAAGTCATTAAATTATTTAGATTATTAGTATTTCTAAAAAAAAAAAAATCTTATTTGTTTATGAAGTGTTTGCAACCTCTGTAACTTTCTGTCAGACTGCAATTTGCCACGCATATCCTCAATATGGAAACAGCATATTTGATATTCGGGTTAAGAGGGCATCATGAAAGCATTAAACAGAACTGCAAATCTAGAGACAAGGACTAATTACTGTCTGTTCAACTCCCGCACATTTGTCTGCAGCACACAAAAAAATCTTGTTAATGTCCTGCTGTCTTTGTGAACAGAAAGATGGAGAAGAAAATAGATAAGATTAAAGACAAAAAGTAATATTGCATGCATTTAGCATAAAATAAAAGCAAAAAATACATTTAAAAAATGTATATAAAAATAATCATATAATTTTATAATAAATAAATATATTTCCATTTGAACTAGTTGCCTTGAAACTAAACTACATGGCAATGGAAAGTTGTCAAACTGCTACATGAAGGAAACTATAACTGGCTAATAGGTTACATTTGTATTTCAATTTCTCTGAAAATCACTAAAAAGTTTGATATATAATAATGGATAATTGTTTTAAAAGAAGTCTCTTATGCTCACCAAGGCTGTTTATTTGATCAATAATAAAGTCAAAACAGAAATTTTGTGAAATAGTATTATAAAAAAAAAAAAAAACATTTTCTATTTTATTTGAACATGTATTTGTGATGGCAAAGCTGAATTTTCAGCATCATTACTCCAGTCTTCAGTGTCACGTGATCCTTCAGAAATCATTTTAATATGCTGAATTTCTCAAGGAACATTTCCTGCATATACATTAAAAACAGTTGTGCTGGTTAATATTTTGGTGGACACCATGATATTTTTTTTTCAGAATTCTTTGGTCAATAGAAAATTCAAAAGAGCAGCATTTATTTGAAATATAAAGCTTTTATAACACTTCTATACCATAAAAAAAAAAAACTTGCATAACACTTGAGTGTCACTGACATGTGTGTATATGTATGGATAGATAGATAGATAGATAGATAGATAGATAGATAGATAGATAGATAGA
>NW_015552564.1:1748911-1750574 GCF_001515605.1 Sinocyclocheilus anshuiensis
TTCAGAATTTTTTGGTCAATAGAAAATTCAAAAGAGCAGCATTTATTTGAAATATAAATCTTTTATAACACTTCTATCAGAATTCTTTGGTCAATAGAAAATTCAAAAGAGCAGCATTTATTTGAAATATAAATCTTTTATAACACTTCTATACCATAAAAAAAAAAAAAACTTGCATAACTCTTGAGTGTCACTGACGTGTGTGTACATGTATGGATAGATAGATAGATAGATAGATAGATAGATAGATTGATTGATTGATTGATTGATAGATAGACACAAACACATGGTGTATCATGCAGAGAAAGATTTTTTAAGACAAATAGTCGCTAGAATGTAATAAAAGAAACTGTTTTTATTGGTTTATTCAAAGTCATCCCTTCTTTATTAGCCGGTTTATTGCCTTATATGCATCATGTGCTTGCAAAATTAAGAAAATGGATTCGTTACCCTGAGGCAACATCCTGCAATAGAACACACAAAAATAAACACACTTCCCTAAACATCCTTGAATGGATTTCACAAAGTTTGACCTGAAATGTTACTTAAGTCTTAACTCAGAGAGACGTGACACTGCTCTGTGGAGATGAGGGTGTTCTGTGCTCCCTGAGGCACGTGCCTGGAATATTTTGGCCTGGATATGCCATGGTCAGATTTGATAAGAACCTTTCACTCTATAATAGTGTTTCACAGTCATCCACATCTCCCTGACATCCTCTGTGAGACAGTAAACAGACGGACATTAGGCTTCACATTATCTCTCACTGGACTTAGTTAGACACATTAAGATGCGCATTGACAAAAGACTAAATGGATAAACACATTTAGATGGTCCAGAATAGACGAGACACCGTCAAAGATGAGACTCAATTCACCATTTCATAAAAGCTCTGATCTTTGCCAGGCACCATTACAGTAAGAGTCTCTACGGAGTAATTTCAGCTCAATTGTTATAATGAAGATAGTGGCTTTAGGGAAGAGTTTTAACACTTTTATTTAAAGAGCCCCTTAAACCATCATCTTAATGTACATCTTCAGATGAATGATGATCTGTAAAGGGAATAAATCTCTTTGTGTCTTGTAGCGGAAAAAGTAACATCCCTGGGAAAAGACTGGCACAAATTCTGTCTGAAGTGTGAACGCTGTAACAAGACCCTGAATCCAGGAGGACATGCAGAGGTGAGAGGAAGACAGCTAAAAAACAGTAAAAGAACGTGTTGAAGATAAAAATCCCATTGCACTTTTCCTTCATGTACTGTATATTTTCTACTGACTTGGAAGTAGAAATATACATTTATCTGGCAAATATTACATCTAATGTTAGCGATGTTGATTTATAGTTTGCGAATTCAAATTTTGACTGTTATTTAGCAATTTTGTTATTTCGATTTTTGAGCCTAAACTGAAAATACGCAAACAAAGCGAAAAGCACAATCACGGTGCTTCGAGTCTGTAAGTAAATCACAACCGTTCATGATGCTGTTCAATTGTGATCATGAATTAATCAATGTTTTTGAACAAATCGGTTTAGTGAAAGATTCAATGACTCATAAAGACATGCTAACATACTACTCTTTTCTGTATTTCTGTCATCTTTATATGGCTAATATAGTAAGAAATGTATACTAATCCTATAGGCACATTCACACCAACGGCACAAAAT
>NW_015552565.1:0-7404 GCF_001515605.1 Sinocyclocheilus anshuiensis
ATAAATACAATAATAATAATAATAATAATAATAATAATAATAATATGTATGAATAATAGTTGTAATATTTAAATTGCATAAAATCATTATACAATTATTAAATATGTATAACAATCTAAATGTATATTATTATACAAATTATCATATTACTCTTTGTAGCATATATACACCATTTGGACTATAATGCCCATTAATGGCCAGTCTGAGTCACTTTAAAACAATGTAAAACCAGCTACAACCATACTGTACATGTTTTCACCAAAAAAGTCCTTAAATTCCATCAGGTTTATCAAGTAACAGTGACTATATCTCTGAACAGACATTAATCCATTCCATGCAGCTAAGCTCTATACTTTCCACCCCTATCCACTCATATAGTAACCCTGACCGCAGGCTTTCTGTCACACATGAAAATCCATTAGTTTTACCTTCATATAAACCAGCTTTACAATCAAACTACTTGTTCAAAGGCCATTTCTAGTCATGCCTGTGGGAGGAACTACAGTGCAGTCCACGTGTGGATGAAGAAAATGCTTTTCAAATGGAAGAGAACTCAGGGGAAAGAATGATTACAATCTCCTCATGATACTAGAAGTATTAACACATCCTAAAAATAAAAGCTTGTGAACCACAAACACAAATAAATACACACAAAACAAAACAAAAAAAAGCACACACACGTGCACACAGACAAATGTACAAATGTGTGTTTGTAACATTTGTAGAGGTTTCTATCCTCTAGTTGCTGAGATCTCAGTGGTATAAACTTGTTTTTATCTGACACAGTTGCTTCCGTTCATCTGTGGTGTGGATGTGTCAATACACAATCGCTTGTCTTTTGTTCACAGGAAGACTTCCCCATTTACCAACTCTCTCTTTTCTTTCTCTCTTATTTTCCTTCCTCTTTCTAAAGGGTCTCGAAACCTTCTGTACATTTTTCTACTCTCATCAGGCCACTACATGCGTTTGGCAAAGAAAAGTGGATTTCACCATTTAATTGTGTGTATACTGTATATAAACACACACTAACACAATATATTAAATAAAAATATATATATTTTTACAAATAATATAAAAAAAAAATAAATAAAATAAATAAATATATCTGATATATTTTATATAATGTCTTATATATATATATAATATAAAATACATTAAAATGACTGAACAACATGCTCTGAAAACCACCGGATTGTAGACCGTGAATTCATAGACCCTGGCACCAGAAACACATGTGCACACACACAGTCAATGTAATCTATGTAAACACATCAGGTGTGGTGAGGGTATGACCGGCAAGTGTCTATGAAGTGAAAAAATCCTCTCTAACCCTCTCAACATCTACTTAAAAACAGTGCAAGGAAACACAGAAGTCAACAGGCAGTGCTGACTCATGAACAATCATCTCATTTAATGTAAATACAGCCATCATTACCTGAATTTTAAGTGAATTCGGTCATACAATATCACTGCTTTAAACATCCAAACTCTACAGACAGAGACAGACAGACAGACAGACAGACAGACACAGACAGACAGAGAGACAGACAGAGACAGACAGAGACAGACAGAGACAGACAGAGACAGACAGAGACAGACAGACAGACAGACAGACAGACAGACAGACAGACAGACAGACAAAAAGATGTACAGTATAATATACAATATAAAAGGACCATGTTCAGACAGTGAACACTCCAGCATTCATACTGCTCAGTTCACATGCAAAATATAAAAGCACCAAAAATGTTTTTGTGGGTCCAGTGTAAGTTCTTCAGCAATACAATCCCAGCAGACCCTGTGAGATGGAGAGACAGGTCACTGCCCGCCTCATCCTTTCATTCCTCTGTGCTGCCTGGTCAATACACCCGCAGAACAGCGAGTGAGAAGACAAAGAAAACTAAAGGTATTGATTTGATGTCACAGTAAGTTAGTAAGGAAAGAGCAGGGAAACATCTCTCACATCTATGGGAGGAAAATAAAGAGCATTTCCTTTTAGGTGAAACCCTTTTTTATTTTGTTTATATAATTACTATTTTACATTTGAGAATGAATGAGAAATATTTCCTTTGATCCAGTCGAGGCTTAGGAGTAAAATGTGGCATCAATGGAACAAAGAATTTTAAACTGCTGACTGATGAACTAAATGAGTATATTAGGGCTAAGAAAATAGACTATAATCTACACTGAACAAAATTATAAACGCAACACTTGTTTTTGCCCCCATTTTTCATGAGCTGAACTCAAAGATCTAAAACTTTTTCTATGTACACAAAAGGCCTATTTCTCTCAAATACTGTTCACAAATCTGTCTACATCTGTATTAGTGAGCACTTCTTTGCCGAGATAATCTATCCACCTCACAGGTGTGGCATATCAAGATGCTGATTAGACAGCATGATTATTGCACACAAAAACAAAAGTGTTGCGTTTATAATTTTGTTCAGTATATTATTTCATCTCTTCATTCTCTTTGCTCTAATACTCTCTGAACAGTCACACATGTACAGAGCAAAGCTGACAAGTTCGGCTTGTGGCAACGAACTTAAACTCTTCTGTGCCAGTGGCAAGAATATCACCTCCAAACACACATTCTTAAGACCCCATTAAAATCAAAGTTTTGTGGCTTTTAGTCCACTTGTGCACGACTATATGCTATTGCACTCCTAAATGCTGACAAAAGTCATTTTTAGCAGATATAGGCATTTAAAATTCTAATTCTATTTTCTGGGAAAACAGAGCAAAAATATTGATGACTCATCCTGCACTACACAGATTTTTATCCAATCAAATGCTCTTTAGAATGAAAATGCCCTGCCCTCTAATGCAGCTAACCAACAATATAGGATGCATACAATTAATGCTGTAATAAACTAAAGGCCTGTTTAAACCAAGAAGAATATTTGATGCAAAAATTTGGTATGTTAAACATTTTAATTCAAATGAACCGCTGTTCATTTGTGTTCAGACCGACATAAATCGCATACCGTCAATACAACATTTTTTATGAGCTGTTCTAATCAGTTTTCCATAGCACTGTGAAAAAACGCTGGCCAACCAGTAAGATTTATGCTTTTGTTCACATGACCAGATTGCTGTTACATAAGACTGCAAATTGGTGACATTTACAAACAGACTATTTATTTATTTTATTTTTTGCTAAACAGTGTATAGCAAAGGAAGAACCTGGAACCAGCTCTCTTGTCTCTGTACTATTCTAACTGGTGTTGCTTGACAAATACCATGGCCAAAAATAAATAAATAAATAAAAATATGTAACTGCTTTTTGAAAACATTTAAAAAAAAATTTAAATGTTGACTTTTTCTTTCTCTGTGATGAGTGGTTGTCAGAAAGAGAACGTTGTGCAGAGCGAAAAGTTGTTTATCGGAGAATGGGGGTAACTGTGGTATTTCTGTTTTTCTAGCGCCACCCATTTTCATTCAGCCCATCTATGTTTTTTTTTTTTTTTTTTTTTTTTTTTAAACGCAGTGGTCTGAACAGACAAATCACGTGAAAATCAAACAGATTTTTCATACTGAACATTCGTGTTGGTGTGAACATGCATTTTTTTATTTATTTTTTTTTTTAAATGGGACAATTCCTTCAATATATGTCCCACTTAAACTTCCTGTTTCAATAGGAAATACATGTACAATGCCATTTCATGGGGTCTTTACAGGTCCTCATCTGCTGCTGACCTTTCAAATCCCAGCCAATGATTAATGGACAATTTGCATTACGTATCATTATGTGGGCAGTACTGGCATGAAAATAAAAACAATGGAAGAGAGACTGATTTTAGATGCATCACGTTATATGACACAATGTCAAAGACAACTGAGAAAATGCAACTTAATAAACATAGAATGGCCTTTCCGTGCACTTTTTTTAATGTAAAAACAGGTGCAGGAAGCCCTGAAACAAGTTCATTACACAGGTTGATTTGTTGAATGTGACCCATGCCATACCAAGCTTCTGTCTCTGTGCGGGTTCAATTCATAAAGCATTTGAGATGGCAGTAAAAAAATGAAGACAAATGGTCCTGGGCTGTGATCACAGGTATGAGTAGTGCTTTATGGATGAGGGGACGGCACCGCTGAGTTCATGTGCGATTGTAAGAGCAACAGATCTTGCTGGAGACTGAATCAATCTGCTTCCCTGCCACATGGACACCTCAGCTTAATTATAACAGACACATGCTCACACAGACAGTGAGAGAGAGCGAGAGATGGAAGGATAAGTGGGACTGATATGGAGTGGGGTGACATAAAGAAGAACAGATGCTAAACTGCTCTATGGTCCTTCTCTGTGGGTCAGAGTCGTGAAATAAGCTATAATGTGTTGAATATGACAACCATTTAGGAGGTTTCACAGAGCTTTGCTTAAAATAGACTTAGTGTGGAAGGAGTGGTCATTACAGTAAATGACTGACAGATGTACGTTGGTCTGCAACCTGCTATGATCACAGTCAAGTACGTACGTGCACTCAAATCCATGTGCATCCATCAGCATATCGATGTGTTCGAGGGGTCTAGGGGCCGAGGGAAGATACTGTTATTTTACAGAAAGGACACGGCATGTCAGAGCGCATTAGGCGAGGGTGGCGTGGGCTAAGCGCCGTCCCTCTGACAGGCAGCACAGGAGACATGGCATAATGAGGCAGGGCAGGAGCGCCTCTCTCCAGCCCGCGCCACTCAATTACCCAGCAGGCTTTTAGTGCCAGCAAGCTCCACTACAGCTAAATTACCCAGGGCCCTGTCTCCACTTAGAGCGCAGCCACTGTTTGAGCGGGTGGCTTTGTGACTGCCCGCACACACACTGGCTACTAAAAGGGTAATAAGGTCATTTGAATGCCGGAGCCATTAGGCTAATGCCACTCAAACGCATAAGTGTAAGGATGGAGAGAGCAAGACAGCAAGAACAGGCGAAAAAAGGCCACTCTTTTAGATCTAAGCGGGTCTTCTGTCCAGTTTTGTCATGCACTGGGATTTCAATGAACTTCAATGAAAAACTGCGTTTAAATCGCAAGGGTAAATAATCGTGCTGGTTAAGCTTGTGATGGAGCTAGGCTAACAATTCTAGGGCTGCTGCTGACATTTGAGTGAAGGGTTGTCGCAGCTGTGGTTAGCTTGCACATGCATACACAGCCCCGGTCTCTGTCCATCTTCTGTGAGGCCCTTAGCGAGACAGCGAGAGACTTTGGCCAGCGCTATTTAGTTCTGTTATCACAGGGAAAACAGATCAGTCACAAGCCAGAATGGCTCACGTGTGAATCGCTAATGTGCACACATTACACATATGACCAAAATCATACAGGAGCTAATAACTAAACAGTTGCACCAAATTTAAAGTATGATATTCCAGTGCAAAAACTTGAATTACTCTGTCATTTTTGATTGTACAGATAATAGCAATACATCATTTGAATCTGTAAAGGATCTACTTTTATTTGTATACAAGTTAATAAACTTTAAAAAAAAAAAAAAAAAAAAAAAAAAAAACTAAAAGAGAGAGGCAGGGCATAGAGGACCAACAATAATGTACAGTATTTGAAAAATAATGTGTTTTTTGAACATTAAAGCATGTCAACATTCTGTTACACCAAATACACAAAATAATTATCTTTAAAATAGCATCAAACGATACTAAAATGACACTGATCGAATAATGATCAAATGACAAAGAGCCTAGTAACCAGACATATGTCTATATGTCTGAATCAGGCTCTAAAACAAGCATATGTAAATAATGTGCATGAATTATTCTTAGCTAATTCTCCCCATTATTTTGTAACAAGACTGAAATCCTCTTAAAAAAAAAAAAACATCCCCCCTTTATAATGCATTGACTAAACCGAAGGACCACTCACTCCGCTACTTGTCTAAACTGTTATCTACTCAAGCAAAGCTGCATTTTGGCAAAAACGGTAAGGACAAGCCAATATATTGTGTCATTACCACCTTTTGAGCTGATTCAAGCACTCACAGAATGACTCAAACAGCTCATGGAAGGTGGTATCAGACAGAAAAAAATTATTACAGACAGACAGTAGTGTCTCCACATAATTCACCCCTGGGTTCAGATGACAGGAAGGTATGAATAGATTAGGGGGAAAACAATTATATTAATTTGCTTTTTAGCTCAGTCTTTGGAAATATTAGTAATGTTACAATTCTATTATGCACAACCAGCTAAACACAACAGGTTGCAAAGACATACTGGATGAGTAGTGCTTGTTATAAAGGGGTAATATTACGAGGAATACAATTTAACTTGACATTTTGAGATTAGAGTGCATTGTGCTATGAAAATACACTGGAACTTCCTCATAACTTTTTTCACAAGACCATACTAAACTAAACTGAAAAAAGACCTTGCATGTCAGAAACCTGAAAACAATAACGCAACCTCCGACATTTACACATCAACAACAAAGTAGTATGGGTACATATTACTGTATAACTTCAGGGTACCAACATGCACCTTTTAGGGGAAGATATAATGTTGTTTCTGGGGTACTGCCCCAGTGACAAGCTGTTGTACCCCTACAGCCACAATTATTGCACATTTAGTCAGACATACTGTAATATCTGTGGTTCAGAATCTGTAAACCATAATCTGTGGTTGCCCCACACGCTACGTGAGGTGAGTGATGAAGTAGGATATACTGTATCTTTCCTAAACAGTAAAGTTGGCCAAACCTTGCCTTATTCTGACCGCATATAACACCTAAAGCTCTGCAGATACCAATATTACTCCCTGATCACTTCAGTCTGATCTTAACATTTCTTTGTGATCCTGTGAAGTAATGCAGGCTGTTATTGAAGGATGGGGCAGCATACAATATGAATAATGCATGATATGACCCCTTGAAGTCATTCAAAGTGAATATTATTTTCCGTTCGAGCTGTAGCTCAACAGAAAACACTATGGATTAGGCTCTTTGTGGGCTACAGCATGTTGTTGTTTTGTGCATCTCTCTCTTAAGTGTGACACTGTGTGTGTAATAAGAGCTCTGTTAATTAAGTGGCCTGTAGCTCTGTGCTCCTGGCTGGGAATGGATCAAACACGGGCGCTGGCCAGCAGGCTCCCCACCGCCACAGATGAAATGCACTGCAGACTTTAAAGACTTCCTGTCATTAGCCTAGACCCCGTCCACTGACTCGCTCCCTTCCCAGACCTCCTCCGTTCCGCCACAACAATGAGAACTGTCATAGCTCTGAAGAAAAAAAAAAAAAAAAAAACCCTGCAGTAACAAAAGAGCTGGCCTTTTACCAGAGACAGAGAGAGAGACAGAGACAGAGACAGAGACAGAGAGACAGAGACAGAGACAGAGACAGAGAGACAGAGACAGAGACAGAGACAGAGAGACAGAGACAGAGACAGAGACAGAGAGACAGAGA
>NW_015552565.1:7661-15232 GCF_001515605.1 Sinocyclocheilus anshuiensis
AGAATGGTTTAATTCATATCCAAATGCTCTGGCTCCACCTGGGTTGCATTAGCAGACCCTGGGCTTTCCACACACACACACACACTTAGCGGCCACCTGACTGGACGTCTGCGTGGTAAGTGTGTGTGAAGGATGGCTGAGGATCAAAGAACATATTATTCTGCTCCATGTCTCGTTCCCCGTCTGAAACACTTACGGCCAATAATAACAGAGGACCGGTGTCCTTGTGCTTGTTACCCAGTGACAATGAGACCAACCCCGGGCCAAGCTAGTCAATTATTTACCAACTCCTCATGCTAGAACACTTTAAAGTTCTGATACTGAAAACATTCCTCCCATTCCCGTTTTAATGCGATTTAATGTCCCTGTTACATGGACACTGATTCACGTTTTGTAAGTCGTGCACAGTCTCCGTTGCTGTCAATTCGGGTCTTCGTCAATCCGACCACCACGGTTCTGTTTCTCACCCTTACACTTCACGTTAGCACTGCACGTTGTGTGTCCATGCTTGACTGATTTTGTGCAGAGGCGACGAGGCTTTGAAAACAAAAGACGCTACGAAACAAGACAATTGGCGGTGCTATTCTTGACAGGCGTAGGAATGCTAATTAATCTGATTAGAATGAGACTATTAAATCCATGATGGGGGTTCATATTGCCAGGCGCTCCGGTCCTGTCATGCGCTGGCAGAGCGATCAACCCAGACATGACACAAACTGACGTTCGAGTCTTGCTCTCTCATTCGACAGCTACTTGAAAACGATGCCGTGTTTTTTCTCATGTTATTTGGTTTTAATGCCTTCTCTTAAATTGTTGATCGCCCTCCATTCCTGCGGAGTATCTTGTGGTGCCCACCATGAACCCGCTCATTTGTCCGCAGTCCACACCGTGAGGCTTATGTACATAAAAGGCACACCAGAAGCAAGCAGACCACCCGCTGGAGATAATCAACCCTGCTTTCCACGGCACCCCCTCGGTCTGCTCTCGAGAGCCCAGGATGGGCGCACATACCGCCCAGCAACCCAAATGGGAGCCACGGGTCATCCATCAGCAGAGCATACAACACTGGAGACTCGCATATGCCACACATCAGTAAATGTGTGTGTCCACTCCAACAGTCACACATGGATGAAAAACACTTTGACATACATGAATACTTGCACACTGACTAAAGGTCTGAGCAGGCCTCTGTCTTGAGACCTTGAGCATTACTGGAAAATTTTAAGATCAAGCCCACCCCAAAAATCCCACAATCCCTAAATCTTTTTATTTCCTTTTCAAGAAAGTAGACCCGGATTTTTAGACACAAACTCAAAAATGTATGCGTGAGTTGTGTTAATGAATTAAAAATGTCACTGTTATAATAAAGACCGTCAATCAATTAAAAATGTTAATCAAATGAATGAGATAATATGCTGATTAATTTACCACTTAGATCAATATTAGCTATACAAGATAGGGCTGTCAATTTTTCGAATTTCGAATATTCGTCGAATAAAAAAAAATAAATAAAAAAATCCACATTCAAACGCAAAAATGTTACATTCGATTTTTAGATCTTAGTCAGCCGTCAGGCAGCCTTATCAGTGGCACACGAAATGCGACGACGATGTAAGTATCATTGCATTTTAATGCTTTTGTTAGCCTATCCAGTTGAACCCACTAGATGTGGCGCTGCTACGTTGTTAATTCAATATATTGCGGAAAACGAGAGCATCAGTGTGGAGAAGATGTTGTTTACGTCAAAACTGAAACCAAGCCATTCACACAGAACGCATATTTATCACATTTTCTAGAGGGACGTCTATCAGCGTTGCACTCGCATCTCGCACAAGTGAGCGGCATGTTTAGAAAGCCATTAAATTAATGTAAGTTCAACTTTTAAAAAACATGTCTCAAGACTTTATGGCGGTGTTTCCCCATCCCACTGTATCTCATGTTTTTAAATGAAGAAAGTAGCCTACTTCTGTGATTGGTTTTCGGTCCTTTGTATTAAACTATACATACATGGTGCTGTTTTTTTCTAATTGTTTAAGCAACTTTATTAATTATATATAGTTTATAAACATTTTAAACATTATGCACTTTTTTCAAAGATAGTCGTGTTATTTTATTACTCTTTGAAGAAACGTGCATAATATTCTGCTCAATGCGCCCTCTTGTGGCCTCAAGAGAGAAGCCAAAAGCTTTTTTTCCCCCCTAACTGAAATTATGCCTTTTAAATTCGAATAGGATTCGAATATTGATAATATTTAAGTAAAAAATTTGAATTTAGTTTTTCTGCCATTTTGACAGCCCTAGTAAGGACATTATTAAAATAGTCCATGTGACATCTTTTAAATTTGAATATAATTTGAATTTTGATCATATTTAAGTAGAAAATTCAAATTTAGTTTTTCAGTCATTCTGACAGCCCTAATACAAGAAAAGTCATTAAATAAAGATAATGCAAAAAATGTTACCTAACAGTGGCAGGCGAGAAAAGCATTGAATAAACAAAAAGTGGTTGATTAAAAAAAAAATACTAAATTAGCCTGTTAAATACCCTTGTCACAGCCCTAATTAAACCATAAAACATTTTAAGTAATATTATAAATAAAATAAATAAATCACAACCTGAAAATGAATGCAACCTCAAAGTTAAACATGGATAAATTAATGCAAACTCTAAATCCAACAGTTTTCAGGTCATACTAAATTAATCAATAATTTAAAGTTTTAAATTGATAGCCCTAATTAAAACACATTTTTTTAAAAACACAAACAAACATATTTTTCAACAAGCCCCAAAGCAAAGCAAACCTGAATGTAAATATTTAAAATATTATGCAAATTTTGCCTAAATCCAATATTTGAGCCATAATAAATTAATCAAACAAAACAAACCTGTTAAACTGACATGATGTATATGCATGTATATGCAAACTAAATAAATAAGCATATTTTCTTGGCCCACCACTCACTAAAATGTTCTGTATCTGTACAGCTGATCCGTCCTCCTCTCTCTTTCCTTCAGTCTTTTTTTTTTTTTTTGTTCACTTGTCTTCCATTTTTTTTTTATTGTTCACTTGTCTTCCAAATCGATACATATTACTGCTCTCCTATAGTGAGTGCATTATGACACACTGTGGCTGGTCCACAGTCTCTGACAATTCAGCTCTCTCTCTCACACTGAGCAGCAGGAAGAGCTTTCATTAAAACCTTGCCAACTACTCTAAGTACAGAGCGCACCACTGTTATTCCGGGCATATCTGCCCTGCTTGCAGGAAGCCGCAGCCAGAAAGGTCAAGAACAAAAGGAGACTGGACAATCTCCAGAGAATAGTTATATAAAGACAATACAAAGCTAAAGAGAGAGCAAGATAAAGACAACTATGTACCCAAATGAGTGGGCATCTCAGAGTCTTCCATTGTGGCCGACAACAGATGCGGCATGTATCCGTTTGCTCCTCAAATGGCCTGTCGTGTGCAGTCCATGTCCTTGGTTGAGGAGTGTTCATTGTGATGCTGTAATGGGGCTCAGCTGGCAATACTGATAATATGCTTACAATCATCATGTCCGTCAACATAAGACGGCCTGTTTAAAGTGTTCTTGCCTCTGAGAGATGCAAGGGGACAGAGTATCATAGCCCTGCAAAAAGCTGTGAAAATAACTCAATTACAGGAAGGAGCAAAGGCCAAGTCCAGCCTAGATTCACTAGCCCGCTGAGCTCATTGTTTTTTAAAAATATTCAACAGCATCTTAAGTATACCCATCAATTATGACTGGAATTCAGAGTGCGAGAGAATGCTTTTCGTTGAAATGGAAAAGACCTTGTCTGTGGTGACTGCGCTTAGGCAGATTTAATCATAAAGCTGGGGTAAAACAATACTGTAACCCTGCCATGATCTTTCTCGCTGGAGCTCCATGGGAGTTAGAACAATTCAGAACCAATGGCAGAGGATCGGCTCTTACACATCTTGTTCAAGGCTACTTCTAGCTACTTCACAAGGACCTGTCGGACAACAGCATCAGAAGAAACAGAACACAAATAGAGATTTGAATGAGAGAGTGAATGATGACCAGTAGACTAAAGTACAGAGCTATACATTGATTTCCTGATTTCAAAACTAAACAAATGGGCTTTTCACCCTTGAAATAGTTAACTGATGGTCGTAGTTAACCTTAAGTAAACATAATCAGGTATTTCTTCATCCGTGGGCACTTTTGGCCATGTGGAATTAACATTTCACCACAGTGTCACTTACACATTTGGAATGGAAATAATGGTGATGGAAATTACATTTTTAACATTTTTAGAATAAAAAGGCTGACTTCTTTGTCTTGCTAAGATGAATTTCACTGCTAAAATTGTGTGTGTCCTAAAAACACAAAATTAAATAATATTTCGGTTGCACTTTATTTTAAATTATGTGCACATACCTGTACTTACAGTGTACTTACCTAAGTACTGGGTAATATAATATTACTATATATTAAGGTTAGGTTTAGGGGAATATTCTGATTTAGCACCTAGTTATTAGCCAGTTATTGTAATTACTATAATAAGTGCATAGTTAAAAAATGTGGAACAGGACTGTAAATTAAAGTGCTACCAATATTTTCACAAGGTGTAAAAAACAAATACTTTTAGTAGTGAACTTTGGAGTAGTCTTAATTTAAAAAAAATCTAAATTATTTTTATACAATAAATATTGAAATAGCTATAATTAAAATAATAATAATAATTATTATTATTATTAATTACATTACTATACTTCATTATTTACTATACTCGTTGTTAAGGGATTTTAATACTTTTAGATGGCTAAACTCTAAAGTCTGAAACAAGGGTAAGACAATAAGATCTGTGTATAACATTTGAAAAACAGCAAAAATAAAAGATGAAAGCATGGTAAAACGCGTGTAAGGGTTTTAATGTGATCTTCATCTAACAAAGAAGCAGCTGAAAACTGTTTTAATGAAAAAAAGTTGTAAAAAATAAAAATCAACGCTTGGCTCAACATGGCCAAAGTTGACGAAACATTAATTCTTGTTTTCTGGGTCCATGTTTCATGCTGTTTACACTCTCCTATGTTAACGTTCTTATGCATAAGGACTTCACTTCAAATATCAATTCAGTTAACGTGTTTGCTGTCACTGTTTGACATTTTCCCCTCAAATACTGAAACTAAACCCAGCGCGAACATTTCTGCAGCTGTAAAAATTACATGAATATTTAATGAGGTAAGCACAGAGCCAGTTTATGATTGGTTATCATAACTGGCTAATCAGCTCACTGCATTGTAAAGCTAAAAGTTACAAATGTGACATAGCATAACCCAGGGTTAAAATGTGTCTTTACTCGGGTTTTACAAGTATGTTAATGCACAGTGTGAAAAGCTTTAATATGCATAAATGTATAAAAAAAAAAGAAGACAGCCATGACCTAATACATCTGTCAACACAATATCTAAGATCAAAGAAAACATTTCAGCAGAAGTTTGAAGGCAAAAATAAAGATTCTTGTATTTACCAGGATGGCGCGATGAGGAATAAAAACAAAACAGACTTTGAGTCTGAAAGACTTATAATTGAAAAACTGTCTATATGTAGAACAGCAGTGATTATCTTGTTTGTCTGCTTGTAGTTTCAAGAACAAGACCAGACAAGCAGTTTAGCAGTCAATCTCCGGGGCTTGTTTGTATTGAGTGATTTTAGAGACACAGATTTATAAATTGTTGACCCGGTTAACACTGGGAAGGGTATTAAAACTGAGAAGATTGAAATTGGGTTTAGCTGATGTCAAGATACATCTGAATATCAGAAATACAAGAGTTTCAGACAGCAAGTTCTCTTTCTGAGCTTAAGCTTACATAAAGTGGCCCAAAACGTACTTGGACACTGAAGCCACACAATGTCCAGACATCAAAAAAAACTTTTTGGGGTCACTGTATGTTAATGCAATACTCTGTGTATTCACGCAGTGAAAACAGTGTCTACACTACCATGCAAACCTCTAAGTGACTTTACTTTTTTCTCAAGCAACACCCTATTTTTGACACTTTTCCACTTTAAGGTGGACAGCTGTTTTTCTTCTTTACCATTAGCAACAGTCAACAGTAAATGGTTACCTTCCAAAGCCCCTGATTTCACAGTCTTTGTGTGTCTACGGCATCATGCCATGAAATTAAAGCCCTTTTCTCTTTGCTCTTTACAGCATGACATTCCCTCTGCTTCCTACCCCGAGAAACACTTTGCTGCATATTTTCCAGTCACGGTAACGCACCTCTGTGACACAAATGATGGAAATTATAATATTTCAGTTAAATGTAGCCATCCATCAAAAGACACTTTAAATGCACAATAGGCTTATGATTGTTGTTTGCATTTGAATTATTACTACGTAGATTACTTTGACACATCAAGTAAATAAAGAAATGTAAGAAAAATGACATGATTAAATATGAATTAAAAAGAATCTATTGAATGAAAGTCTTACATTTATCAGCAAACTACCAACACTTTCAAACTGTTGTGCAACTCTCTCTGTTTTTATGTTGTCAGTTTTAAAAACAAATATATTATATAATAAATAAACTTCAAATTAAAGTTTCAAAGAATAATAAGGTTACTCTTGTTTGACCTGATGGCTCAAGACAGAAATTGGGTGTCATCTTTTACATTTTATGTCAAATGAGTGGGACGATAATGCAGGCTATAAGTGCTGCAGGAACCAAGGGTTAAACTGTAAATTGTTAAATTGCTTGACAAAATCAAGTGGGGAAAAACAAGAAATATTGTGCATAAAGAAAATGAACCCTACTGCACATTTAGGACCATCATGACACAATTTACAAGACAATTAAGCATATTTTATTCCCCAAAACTGCAATGATTTATGGTGTTTTACTTTATCCATTCATTTTCAATACTACAATAGAGCATTTTCACTGCATTACAGCAAAACAATACTACTATCAGTGTTGGGCAGTAAAGCATTACTTAGTAACGCGTTACTGTAATTTGATTAATTTTTAGTAACGGAGTAATTTAATGCGTTATAATTTTCAAAATAGTAATTAGAGTATAGTTACAAGCCGAAGTCTCTATATGTTACTGCCGCGTTACATTGCTGACAGAATTCAGTGTTTCATAATCTAGATATTGTAAAAACAATGTAGCACATGCACTGTCGGGTCAAGTGCCAGTGGATTAGAGACCAGCTCCCACGAGACCCGATGCAACAGAGTGCAGCGCGGCACAAGATGGGCGAGTGCTGGTGCGGGCGGGTAGACACTCGTGTGTGTGCGGGACGCGGGACAATAAAATGATTCATGGGACTCCCGCAAAATAGAAATATCTAAACATAAAATATCTAAAACAAATAAATTGTTATTCATCTAAAAGGAGTAATCCGTAATCAGTAATTTGATTACATTTTCAGAGTAACTTGCCCAACACTGACTACTATATATTTAATTTAATTTAATTTAAAGGGGTCATATGATGTTGCTAAAAAAGAACATCATTTTGTGTATTTGGTGTAATGAAATGTGTTTATGTGGTTTAAGGTTAAAAAACACATTATT
>NW_015552565.1:15401-33483 GCF_001515605.1 Sinocyclocheilus anshuiensis
GTATTTCCTCAGCGACCAGCACGGATCAGCTCTAGGCATGACAAAGCGGATATCGTCCTCTTTTGGAAGACCAAACAAAGTAGACAACTAAACACACAGCGTCTTCACGACATGGCATCAGCAACAATACAGCGAGAATAAAAGTTACGCCTTCTTTCTTTGCGTGAACATTTGGGCGGGGTTATGCAAATCTTCCCACACAGTGACGTAGACATGTGGGGGCGTGTTAGAACGAGCCGTTTTAGGTAGGCGTGGTTGAGTTAACTTTTATAAAGAATCTCTTTGGATTTGAGACTTTAGTCTTTGCAACTTTACAGATCTTCTTTACGCACCAAGAGCTTGTAACACTTCAAAGAGAAAGGAAAAATTTAAATCGCATCATATGACCCCTTTAATTTAAAGCAGTGTAACAATGCAGTACGCTGAAAAATATTCAAAGTTGTAAATAAAATATTATTAAGAAAATACTATTTGAGTCTTTCTACTTCAAAATTTCACATTTAGTTCAATGTGTTTAAATTATGCTTGGAAATTTGCTAGCAATTTCTGAGTACAAATTGTTTCTACACCTTTTGAAAAAAAAAAAAGTCTTAAAAGCAGGCTTCATTTCTAGTAAAATATTACTTCTTATTTTATAATTGTGATTATAGATGTGAGTGTAAAAAAAAAAAAAAAAAACCTTCTTCACCAACTTCAGCACATAGAATGAAAATACAGGAATATATATGCAGCCAATGACATCTGGTCAATGTGTGACTGTAAATCGCTGTCAACACTAACAGGTTTGCACCCAGACTGCCTTGGTTGGTGCTAAGGTCTTATCTGCATGCAACAGATGGTTTAGTCCATTTGATCTACCTTAAAACCACCTGTAAAATGAGTGATAAGGTGTGTTGGGGAAAAAGAGAAAACTTCTTGGTCTTCCGGAGTATGAGGGCCCCTTTCATTTGCCAATTTTTAGGCAAAAGCAAAGCATGTTGACTTCTTTGGTCACGAAAACTACTAAACTGCAAAAAAAAGGCATCCTATCTCTCTCTCCATCTGCCTCTGCCTTACTCCATCAGATTCTCTTCTCTTCTTTCACTCTCTCTCACTTTCGTCTTCATAACAGGACATTTGCTCTCACTTACATGCGGCAGTGCACTTCCTCTCAAGGTCAAGAGAGGTGTGAGAGAATGAAGTGCTCAGAATGAGAGATAGAGAGAGGCATAGAGCATGCTGTTAGCACCCTGTGTCATGGTTTGCCTCCCCTTAGGCTTAATTTAGACTTCACACACATGCACATATTCAGATATTAGTAGCACACAGAAAAAAAAAGAAAAAAAAAAAAAAGACACTTTTACACTCCTCAAGGAGTGAGACAACACAGGTACAACTCTACCGATGACCACATGACTTCCTCCTGTCTGAGTGGTGGTGGGGCATATGGGGCAGATATTGCACAGACGTTGCGTGGACGTTGCTGAATGAGCTCCCTTGTCATGGTGTTGTTATACAGCGTGATAACAGTATGACAGTTCGCACACTCACTGTGTTTATTAATGAGGCCCTCTTGAACAGGCCCTTATGACCTGCTGACACGCAGTCTCCAGAAATCTACATGGGAAAATATTGTAACTTATATGGTAACTTTTGAAGATGTCTGTTTGTGGGAGGCTGCATCCTCAGACCATTTTTGGAAAAAAAATGGAAATATTTGTACAACTACGTAGGAAGAAAACTTTTTAAAATCAGTATGAAACGGTATTTAGAATGCATTTCACACGCATCCTGAATTTGTTTTTAATAGGATTGACCATTTTTACTCAGAAAACACTTTAATATTTAAAACATACTCTGATAAATCAACTTTTTTTTTGTGATGTTTTTGCTAGTGAAACAGAATACACTGAATGGCCAAAAACTGGCCAGACAGATTTCTTTTGCAAGTTTATATACTTAATTTTGAGTCAATTTCAGTATTATAAAATTAAAATCTGCTTTGCAACATAACACTGTAGTCAATAAATATTACTAAAAACTTTCAGTTTATAGTACTGTAACTTTTACAAGCAACATCACTCAAAATGTCATTTCACGACAGCATTTTAGTGCCACGTTTAAAAATGGTAAAAATTCTAAGATTACGAGATTAAAGTCGTAACATTTTGAGAAAAAAGTCAAAATGATGAGAATAAAGTCACAGCTATACGAGAATAAAGTCAAAATTACGAGAATTAAGTCATAGCAATTACGAGATTAAAGTTATAATATTTTGAGAGTATAGCCTATATTGTGCATGCAAATGGTCGGATTGGGAGCACCGGTAGAAATTCCGGTGGCCTGGCAACTGATTCTAATATATGTGGGATTATAAGCAAAAATCATAACATGTGTCATATACTCGCAGGGAAAGTATGCTTGGAAATAATATTTCACGTCATTCATTATTTGTATTGCGCCAGCCACCCAATATTAGCAATAAGCTTTGGGCTTTTGGTACTTTTAATATAAAACAAAGTCTCAGCTTTCAAATTCTGTCAGTTTTATAGCGAAATACAAACAATATGTCTTACAATAATGTGTTTTTCATGCTCTTTAATGTGGCATGACAGATCGCTGTATTCGCCTCAGTTTAAGTGGCATGTGAATCAATCATCTTTTCGATTACAATGAGACATTTGTTTATACTGGTTTTTTTTTATGTCTTCTGATGTTCCTTCGTGTTTATTTTACTTTAATCTTGTAATTGCTACGACTTAATTCTCGCAATTTTGACTTTATTCTCAAAATATTTCGACTTTATTCTCGTAATTTTGACTTTTTCTCAAAATATTATGAGTTTAATCTCGTAATCTTAAATTTTTTATTTTTTAACGTGGCTCTAAAACACTGTTGTACATATGGGATGGACATCAGTTATAATTATCTTTGGTATGCCCTTTGAAGGCTTCTTGAGTAAAACAGATCCTTATTTAATAAAGCATATACAGAAGACCTGAACCGGAAGAGACACGACCTGTTTTACAGAATGAGGAATTTTGTTGCGCATAACCCCCGTTGTATTACATTTTAGATATAATAATAACAGTATTGTCTCTTTTTGCTCAATTTTGCCAACAAAAATAGTTCCAAACAAATCCACAGTAGAACTGCACAGCAACAAACAGCGGTGTTTCAAGAATGAATCCATGATTTTGAATGAACAGTGAGCCAATGATTCAGTGACCCACTCATTAAGACAGTCACTTGCTTTGTTTCTGAATGAATCAGCAGTTTTAATGAATCAGCTGAACAAATGACTGAATGATTTACTTAAGACTATTATATTATTAAGACTGGCTGACACCTACTGGTGTTTTTAACTTCATATTTATAATATCATGTTATCATTATTTAAAAAAAAAAAAAAAAAAAATTAAAACATTTACTGCCCTTATAATTTCCCTGATTTTTCCTTTTTTCTTCAACAGATGTTTAGATGTTGATAGCTGGTATGTACACAAACTGTTGTCTTGATTGTGTCACATCATGACTTTCTCAATTTTTAACGTGGCACTAAAACGCCTTCGTATCATTTAAACTTTAAATGTCATTTCATTTGCCTCTTTTTTTTTTTTTAGTGTATTCATGAGGAAAAAAAAGAGAAAAAAGTAGGGCAGAACCTGATTTTATCCATCAGGGATTGATCGGTTCATGAAAGGCAGGCGCTCCTTCCAGAAAAATAATCAGCTTCTGAAGAGGCTTTTTGAGCAGGACTAATTATCTAAACATTAATAAGGTATAAAAAAAAAAAAAATAGGTTAGCTAATGACTTTACAAGATTTTACAAATACAGCATTAACTAGTACTACTAGCTTAAATAACACCAAAATAGCTTTTTGCCAATTGGTTAACATTATTTTACCTTAGACATCAGATGAAAAATGGAGTTATTTAATAACTTTTAATGAAATATTTTGATGAAAGATTCATGACATTTTTGTAACAAATTGTAAAGCAGGAAAGTGTACTGAAAATTACATTTTGATAATCTGAAAACTTTTTTGCATTTTCTAAGTTGAATACTGAATGCAGAAAGGGTTCAACATCAGAAATGAGAATACTACACCCCGCAAACTATACAAAATATTTAATAAGTGAAAACATAAGAAGCTGAGGATTTTATGAATGAGTCTCAATCCTGAGGAAATGTGCTGAGAATGTTGGGGAGTTCACATGAATATTGTGAACAGTGGCATCTTTCCTAAAATTTTGCAAACTATGACACTCAAAGCCACATTTAGAGGCAGCTTTCATTACATAAAAACGCACCCAGAAAATGTGGCCCTCATGAACGAATTTATTTCCAGTCACAACCCACTGTGATAATACAACATCAAGGAGCGCATTTGTGTCCTCTTCAGCTGCGTGTCAGTGCACAACTGGTTCAAGTGAGCAGGGTAATAGAGGGATGATCTGTATGATAAACACAGTCTGTAGGTGCTCAAATGCTTTGTGCACATCTCTGCACACGAACACACACAAAGGCATCAGGAAGGAGTCAAATAACTCTCTCGATCAGATTCTCTCATCATATTCTGTGATTCTCCCCTCTCTAAAGAGGCCTTCAAATAGGCCCATCACAACACCATAACCATCTAGCTCCCCGTCATCACAAACACAATCAATCACACACACCTCTTCTCAAAAATATCCTCATTCTTAGTTTAGTCAACTTCTCTACACATTCACAACAAGGGAAAAGGGCACATGACCAGAGTGGCACCAGCTCACCCAGTTATACAACCAATAAACAACATGTAAATAATAAATGCAATGAAGGAGTCAATTTTAAATTTATTCTTAAATAAAAATATAAATAAATCACTTCTCAAATTAAATCAATAGCATTAAAAACTGTTTATTTAATCCATATTTAAAATTGTAGTTAAGGGGAGACACTGCAGGCAAAAGCACTGTTTTTTCATGCACCCGTCAATTTTGAGATTTTGGGCTTTTTGGCTTTTCATAAAGTGTTTTTTCAGACTAGTGGAAAGAAAACATCCAAAAGACACTGTTAAGCGTTTCTTTTATAGTACTTTATCTATTTGTGTCAATAGATTTCAATTGCAATACATATTTTTAAAGGCCGTTTTCTCAAAGTGAGTTTTTTCTCCTACACTGAGCCATAAATCTCCACTTCAGTAGCACTTACACACACCAAACTTTAAATTTTTCATCTATTTCATATATTTACATCTATATTCTGAAGGTTTTTACAGAGGGATTTGTTCATATATAATTTGCTTGATTATATACAACATTTTATTTCCCCCCAAAATTTGAAAATATATTGTTTTCTGACTGTTCAAAGTATTTTCTGAATTATGGAGTGACAAAAAGAGATACCCAAAATTCCCTCTGTAAAAACATTTGCCTCTAATATGTCATAAAAAAAATAAACAAGAATTTTGAAACTGACTTCATCCAGTTTTCAGATTTTTGTACTAGAAATGTTTAATTAAATAATGCCTCATTTGCATATTTAAACATAACATTTTATAAAACTTGTAATACAAAAAATGTTTGCAATTATCAATTAAACAAAAATAACAGATGCGTGTTACATAAAGTTTCAAGTATGTCTGTTTATTTGTCCATTTAAAAAGTAATTTACTTTTCTTTTTCTCATTACATTAACTAGCATTCCTAATCTTCCACATTTCATTATATTAAATTTTGATATTTATTCATGCCACAATGCATGATGGGAACTGCAGTCTTGCCTCCAGCACCACAGTAGGCATATATTAAGTTAACTTTCAAGAGTGGTTTACATTGTAAACTGTATATGGAAATAAATAACTAAATTTTAACACACACACACACGAAAAACAAACAGCATTTAAGACATTTTTTTCAGCGTATTCATGTGGGAAAAAGTAGGGCAGAACCATATTTTAACCATTATTGGGATTGACTGGATAATAAAAAGTGAGTGCTCTTACTTCCCTGTAGAAATAACATCAGACTAGATTATTACACGAAAAACAAACAGCATTTAAGACATTTTTTTCAGCGTATTCATGTGGGAAAAAGTAGGGCACAACCATATTTTAACCATTATTGGGATTGACTGGATAATAAAAAGTGAGTGCTCTTACTTCCCTGTAGAAATAACATCAGACTAGATTATTATCGTGACCCGCTCATTTGGTCTTGGAACAGCACTATTGTTTCATAAAAGCAAAGGAAAGGAGTACACCTCATAATATTCTAGATGAAATTAGAGCGTAGGCACAAAACAGAAGTTCACCCCATTTCACCAAGATCCACACACTTCATTCCTGTCCTCACTAGTGATGCACACAAACCATACGCCGTCATACAGGAGCTTGCGATGTTGACCAGGTTGCTGGACAATATGTATTCCCTAACCTCTGTGTGTGTGTGAGTTCTCTAGTGAGCAGATCCAGAGGGGGCTGAGTAGGGGGGCCGAGTCAGGATGACCATCAAAAGGTCCATCCACAGTGGAGCTCAATATAGCTTGTACAATTCTCACTCAATCTTACATGGGCCAAATCATTCCCAAAAACCTCAGTTACCATACTGTCTCTCTCACACACACACACTTTTAAAAAAGACATGTCAGAAGTAAACAAAGCCCGCGTCTGAGCACTAATTAAATAGATGAGCTGTATTAACATAACCTGAATGCCCTGGCCAATTCCACCCCCCTGGATTCCATCCTAACACACCCCCTTCATTTTTTTTTTTTTTTGTTATGATCCGACCAGCGAGCGCCAATTGTTGGCCGGTGTAATTACCATTAGACCACGGCGGCTGGCTCTTTGATATGGTAATGAAGCTACAGGCCCCCTCCAACCACCGCCTCCCCTGACTCGCACTCTCCTCTTGTCTGACGATCTACCGAACATGAATTTCAAACAGCCTCCTCAGCACCTGACAAGCTCCGGCGATGACCCACAATGCATTAGGGTACAGGGGGCCACCGGAGGGAGGCGAGCAGAGGACAGTGCAGGCGGGCGACACGGATGACATTTTTAGAACAAGGAGGAGGGGGATGAAGACATGTTCAAATGACAGGTTTGCGGCTTTTGTATTGGATAGGTCGTGTTGGAGCGAGAGAAGGGTCAAAACTATGCTGTCAAATCCAGAATGTCTTCCCACCCCAGCTAATGGCGGTATTTTCAGCTAAATTGCATGTCACTTAACATAAATTTTGGGCTGCTGTGATCTTGCATTTGATAGGAAAGAAGGGTTGAATGTGTGTATGCTATAAACGTCCTATGAATGCATGAATTGGCCAATTAAACTAAAAAAAAAAAAAAACACTTTATTTTAAGGTCCAGTTCTCACGATTAACTATGACTTTTGCCTCAAACTCCTAATTACTGCTTATTAATAGTTAGTAAGGTAGTTGTTAAGTTTAGGTATTGGGTAGGATTAGGGATGTAGAATATGGTCATGCAGAATATGTGCTTCATAAGTACTAATAAACAGCCAATATGCTAGTAAAATGCATGCTAATAAGCAACTAGTTAATAGTGAGAATTGGTCCCTATATTAAAGTGTTACAAATAAATAAAATAAAAAACATCTAAAATTTGGGGCTGTTAATACTTTTTAAATGCTATTTTTAATGAAATGGCTTATGTTCACAAAGGAATCAAATATTTTGATCAAAAATACAGTAATACTCTGAAATATTTTTACAATTTAAAATAACTTTTCTATTTTCATATATTTTAAAAATTAAATTTTTTCCTGTGACGGGAAGTTGGATTTTCAGCAGCTTTACTCCAGTCTTCAGTGTCACACGATCCTTCATAAATCTTTTTAATTTGCTGATTTGCTGCTCAATTATTATTTGTATTGAGTTATTAATATAGGTTCTTATTTTGATAAATTCTGAAAACAGGCTTTGCTACTTAAAATTGTCTTTTTTCCAGGGTTCTTTGATGAATAGAAAGTGAATGAAAAGCATTTATTTGAAATAGAAATCTTTGTGTAAAAGTTATTACTGTCACTTTTGCTCAATTTAATGCATCCTTGCTGAATAAAAGTATTTATTAATTTAAAAAATATATTTATATTACTAACCCCAAACTTTTGAATGTTAATGTATATAAATATGAATAAAAAGGGCAGTTATTAGCGGATGGCTCAGAACCAATATAGTGTTGATATACAGTATAGCACATCCCTAAAATGCCCATTCTAGAGGTATTCTAAGTAGTTTCTAGGTAGGACATCACTATGTGATTGATTAGGTGTTCTAGGTGGTTACTTGGTAACACTTTAGATTAGGGAACACGTTCACTATTAACTATATTCACTATTAACTATGACTTTTGCCTCAAACTCCTAATTTGCTGCTTATTAATAATAAAGTAGTTGTTAAGTTTAGGTATGGGGTAGGATTAAGGGATCTAAAATATGGTAATGCAGAATAAGGCATTAATATGTGCTTTATAAGTAAATAAACAGCCAATATGCTAGTACGGTAATATGCATGCTATTAAGAAACTAGTTAATAGTGAATAGCGTTCACTAATCTAAAGTGTTACCGGTTACTTACTGCCTCCTGCCAAAAATGCCCACAGTAAGGTCTCTATAATAGTCTAATCCCTTAAAAATGTCTCAAGTACCTCCTTCCATGTAAATCAATGGTATTTTTACACCCCCAGGCAAAATTGTATGCATAAGCTTAGAAACTTAGAAAGCTTGGAAAAAAAGTCATAGCACACTTCTTAAGCCACATGATTTAAGCTGTCTTTTATGTGTCATTGTGCACCAAAGTTTCCTACTTAAATGTTTGTTCAAAAACTTTAAATATGAGCAAAAGTGATGTCTGTCTTAGCAAGAACCACTAAATATGAGGGAATAATAAACTTTTTAGCTCTAGTTGCATAAAACAAACAGCCATACAGGAGAGAAAGGCTAGCCCTTACTCACAGATACACAAACACAGACACACACACAAACACACACGGCAGAGGGAGGCAGGGCGGATCAGAGGGGAGTCCAGATGGACGGAGAGAGCCTCAGTGTCCCCACACCCTCACATGTCATATGTTGTCCCATCTGTACCATCACGGCACGGCCCCCCAACCCCAGGGACGCACACACTGGCATATACACGCACATGCATTCCATATCTCTCACCCTAGGTCTCCTGGGTATGACAAACAAACTTCCGCACCCATTGCGTTAACATGTGATGATCAGAACCGCGTATGCTGGACGTTTGTACGTCTCTCTAGAGTGTGTGTGGATGATTTGATCTGGCTGTTAGAGACCTTTAGAGAGGATATCACCTCTGCCCTTCACTTCCAGCTCTCGGCCTATTTAACACTCCGCTGGAGCGCTCCACGCCACAGCGCTCTATTAAATATGCTCTTTGATACGGGAACACACTCTGCAAATGTACGGAGCACTACTTAGAGGTTAATTCCTTTTCAGCAATTCAATTGTTGATGAGAGCTCTCAATATGTTTAGTTTCAGAGCTCGGAAGTGAAAGTGAAGAGAGTCATTGACCAACACAACTAAAACAACTAAATTAAAAACAAACGATCCTAGATACAAAACACCCGTGTAATTATCAATATGCTTAAGAGGAAGAGACCTAGATGGTGGGATTTTTTTGAGGTGAGCACTGTTACTCTAAAATGTCTGTTTGGTTTGAGGCATGCTAGTGCACTCTTAAAAGTAGACACTTTCTCTTCTGGGGAAATAGAAAAATCATATTTAACTCATCATGAACTACAAACTTTTGTCCAATCAAATGCTGTCTAGAATGAGAATGTCCTGCCCCCTAGTGCCACTGTAAATGACTATAATATTGCAAATCATGTACTGGGTTGTGATGTAAACATTGATAGAAATAACAAAAGTTTCTTGAGCACCAAATCAGTATATAGAATGATTTATGGAAGAATGTGCCACACTGAAGACTGGAGTAATGGCTGCTGAAAATTCAGCTTTACCATCACAAGAATAAACTACATTTTAAAATAAATCAGAATAGAAAAAAGTTAGTTTAAAACAGCCTTGGTGAGCATAAGAAACTTCTTTCACCAGTTTCAGAAGCTGACCCCAAATGTTTGAACGGACGTGTTTAATGCTCAAGTCCTCCATGAGAAAGTACAAATAGTAGATGGCACTTCTTGTTTGGCTCTATGAACTCAAACTCATTTCCTAGACTGAAGTTCAACTACAGTCCATGACTTCAGGAACCTATGTTGTTGTTCTGCCATGTAAACAGATACAAATCCAACTTTTCACCATTTAAGCCTTAACTAGAAGCTATTAAAGATTTAATTGCACAGCTATAATCTGCATTTGAAAAAAATGCATGGCGCCAACATGAGTTCTGGTTGCGTTGCTGAGAACACAAGACCTGCAAGATGAAAGGGAAACAGATTCCGGGGGAGAATTCCAGGAGGCACTCAGGAGTTTACTTCTAAATTATCAGCAAGCATGTAACAATACCTCCCACTAATGGAGATGTTTTGTTGGTTTTAATCCACCTAATTGGTCGGGGTTCAGCATTACCGGCGAAAAGCCGAGAATAATGCTACTACCTGTTCTCCTCCTCTCCTTCTGTTCATCTCAAGGAGAAGAAACCCCAAAGGACCAGACATTACTTTAACCCACTAGAAGACAGGAATCCCAAAGGGGGCAAGGGAATGAAAATGAAAGAGAGAGAGAGGTTTTCTATCACCTGAGATGAATAGAGCAGGTGATGTTTATGTATGATTCTCATTATTTAAAGCTCTTGCATTGATGAAGGAGATCACATGGTCTGCCTGATATGCAGTAGGAAGCGCCTGAAGACCAATCGATCTGTGGAATGAGGCAAGTTCCTTGAGATTGATCTTAAAGGGACAGATCACACAAAAAAAGAATATTCTATTAAGCCAATCCAAGCCTGTATAACTTTCTTTGTTCTGTGGAACATAAAATAAGATATTTTGAGGAGCGTCCATGCTGCTCTTTTCCATACATGCATGATAAATGGGAACTGATGTTTTTATACTTCAAAAAAATAAGCTTTTAAGCTTAAAACATATGCAAAAGCACCATGACACAAGGATGCATTAAACTGATCAAAAGTGACAGTAAATATACTACAAAAAATGCTGTTCTTTTGAACTTATCGAAAAAAAAAAATATTCAAACAATCCTGAAAAAAACGGTTTCCACAAAAATATTAAGCAGCTGCTTTAAACACTGATATCAATAAGACACTTCTTAAGCACCAAATCAGTGTATTAAAATGATTTCTAAAGGATCATGTGAGACTGAAGTTTTAAGTAATGGTTACTAAAATTCATGGCCATTACAGGAATTAATTACTCTAATAATATATTTCAAAATATATTAAAATAGAAATAGTTGTTTTAAACTGTAATATTCCACAATATTGTTTTAACAAAAAAACATTTGATGAGCAAAAATTTTTTTATGCCACATTAAATGTTGTTACATTATTCATAGCCATTACTGTGTAAATAAAAGGAGGCTTGTTATCGCTGTATGACTGAGCATTAATTTAGTGTACTCTGATACTAGATCGCTGAAGAGCTCAGGTCATTGAAAAATCTCTCGCTTGGACTATTCCTCCATTTCTCCAGAGGCCTCTCTCGTCCTCTTCTGCCCTGTTCTAACACTCGGCGAACTGAAGCAATTACAAGCCCTGACGGCAAGCCCACATCATATGGAATTGGATTGTATGTAGACAAGCTTTTGGTTGTTTATATGGAAATGCGATTGCCGTGTTGATTAGGGAGCTCCGTCCCTGCACACACCCTTCATAGCAGCACCTCGCAGAGGACGCTGCAACCTACAAGACACACAAACGCATCGATGTAATTCACTCAAGAGCCTCATTTTTCATAATGAGTGTGTCTTTATGTGGCCTCTGCTGTTTTCACACCCTGTGAGCAGTAATGACTGCGTATACATTCACAGACAAGTTTGCCGCAATTAGCCCGATGGCCGCTCGGGTGAGGGAGTTCAGGTACTGAAGAAAGCCGGAGTGGGGCAAGTCTACTGGGAGGGAGACGCAGGGAATACGGTGGCACTGGGCATATTGAGAGAGATGCTCAGGAGGGAATTTGGGAGAGGAGTGTGGGACAATCTGTCGCCTGATGACAGATGATGTGATTCACTGAATAATGTGCTCAGAGAACACGATTTTGTGATATGCACCGATATCCAGTAGGGGTTGCACCGACTACTCGATTAAGCTCTGTTTTAACTAGTTGATCACATGACTTCAATGGTGTTATATGGTGACAGCAGGACGAATAACTGTATAAAGTAATAACATTAGTTATATATTATGAACAAAGAATAACATTTATTGATTAACATTAATTTAAGGTCATAAATGCAGTAAATATTCAGCATTCATATTCAGTTCATTACTTCATGATACCTAATGTAGCTATTAATGGTAGGAAATGGAACCTTATTGTAAAGTGTTACCACAGGAAAATTTCTTTCCACAAAGTGCACCATAGTGTATCTGAGATTAGATTTGCATATAATTTGCAATTACCAAATACAGTATATTTGAACAAGAATGTGAAAAAGTGAATCCAAAAGCCATCTGGAATGTTCTGAGTTCATTTACTGTGCTCTCACACAATATAAGCCAAAATTTTCGTGAACAAGATTTTACCTCATAACATTTACAATATTCCCAAAGCAAGAATCAATATTATTTATTTAAAATGGATTTATTTGTCACATTCATATTTTTGTTAAAAGGGACCGCTATTTTCTAAAAATCTCTGAAAAGGGGCAACATACTGTGACATTAATTCAACACACAATTATTTCTATTTAATCAAAACCCAAACTCAGAGCGAGCTAAGAATAAAACTGTGTAAAGCACTGATGCAGTGCAGATTAATGAGAAATAAAGAGCCAAAAGACTGCAATATCGGGGTTTCGAATTACAGTGGATGGAAATGAAAGTCTTTTGGCTCACCAAGCTCACCAAAAAAAACACAGTAAAAATAGTAACATTGTGAAATATTATAATAATAAAATCACTTAAAATCACTGTTTTCTGTTGTATTCCGTCAGAAATCATTCTAATATGCTGATCTGCTGCTCTAGAAACTGTGAATAACCCTGAAAGAAATCAAATATTGTCCTGGAGGCTAACAGACACTAAACTGTCTTTTAAAATGTTTTTTGGGCATTATATGGCAACTTTTACATGATTTTTGCAGTGTGGACATGCAAGCTATTGTGATCAGCATCCACTGATTCTGTATTTTGAGTCACTTACAGTGCATAACATTTTCTAGACAACTACAAAAGTAGTGGTCAGACAAAAACTAATTATATAATTATCCAAGTTCATCTCTCCAGATGGAGAAGGCTAAGGCCTGTCTAAAAGCCCCAGCTCCGTTCCTCATGTGCTTTTTACAATGCCAAGTACAATTGGCTTCCATTTCTCTGTGTGTATTTACATTTGAGACTACGGAAGAGTAAACAGGTGCTTTGTTAGAGTGTACTAGAGGCCTGACATGTGCTGTACACACAATAACACACAGTTGTACTTCTCAGCTCAAACACGGGCTCAGCCACATCCTCTATCATGCCTGTATCTGTTTACAGAGGAAGCAAGTGTCCCCGTAGTGATCGGCTTGTGGGGAAACCGAGGAGTCCCGGTGTTTGGAGTGCATGCAGGTGTCTAAGTGTTAAGGGGATGCATATGTACACAAACAGACGCATCCTATGCATTCTTCAGACAGTGGCTTTTGCCATACAGATAAACACACACTTGCTTTCAAATGTGTTTTCCAATAAAGGAAAGGAGGACATTGCATCATGAGTGGAGGTCAAAGAGGTCATAACATCTAAAACAACTTTACAGCCCTACAACTTCCCCCTGCGCTACATGATTTCCTGTCAGTGTGGGCTAACCACAGGCGGAACTTCCTTAAGATGTGTACTGAGAGAGGAAGACAGGTCAGAGGTCACACAAGCATACTCGTCCGTGCCCCACACACAGCTTGCGATCCAAATGCTTGAACATGTTTGTACAACAATATTTCACTGTTTGTACTGCACAAAGGAAGCTATAGTCACTGAAACAAACCTTTATGAAGAGGCTGGTGACCTTTCAGTCCAGCCAGGATGTTGTTCAACGCACAAATGAGTCACCTGAACAATACAGGTTCAAAGTGATGTGGGATCTTTTAAAGAGAGATGAGATTATGAAATATCAAATTTCTTTGAAAGTCATTCCAGAAACTTCTGGAACAGAAACGATCTTCTGAAGAAAAAAAAAAAAAAAAAAAAAAATAATAAAATCCGAACTGGGCACTTAGTTTTCTCTTAGGGTGCTACAATTGGCTGATGGCTGTTCTCTCGGGCTGGGATGGGACGCTTCATTGGCTGACTGTTATAGTGTAGCCATGGAAACTACTAGCCCATGATAACCATGATTAGAGGTGTCATGATGACAACAATACGGCACAGAGCGATAATGTGTCTTTGATGAGCACAATCGCAGCCATTGTGAAGCAGTAATTGATTTGTTTACCAATACAACAGTCTTTGCTTGTGTCGGCCGACAACAATGGGGTGTCCTTACACAAAAAAATGGGGGAAGAAAACGAGTAAAAATAGGAATTGACCTACAAAGGATGTGAAAGATGAGTGCTGCTCGTCTTCAGACCACAAACCCATTGGTGAGCAGCTGAACCCTTGGGATGAGAAACAGAGGAAAGGAGAGAGGTGAACAAAGAAAGAGAAAGGAGGAATACATTAAAGAAACAGTTCTCCGAAACTGAAAAATCTAACTTAATTCACTCACCTTCTTTTCTTTCAAAACCTGTATGACTTTCTTCTCTGAAACAAAAAAGGATACATTTTGAAGAATGTCCAAGCTGCTCTTTTCCATATAGTAAAAGTGGCTGGAGACTGTCACGGTGCGTGAGGGGAGATGAAGCGAGGACTCAATTGCAGGAGAAATGGTTATTTATTTTAATAATAAAAATGAAACAAAAACAAACTCAAACCACCCCGAGGGGGAAAAACAGACAGGCAGGCCTAAAGCTGCACCACATGCAGACACGAAACACACACAATGAGAAATGACGGATCAGCACAGGATGACAGACACCAGGAGAATAAATAGGAACCAAACGAGGAGGCTAACGAGGGAGACACAGGTGGAGCAACTTAAACAATAACGAGGTAACAAGATGGGAGGGGCCAGACAATAGACAGGAGAGAGAGCACATGGCAACAGACAAACACAACACAAGCCATGTGCTCCCAGAACACAGTCATCTGGTGGCCCTCCTGGGCACACCCGCTGAAGACTGTGACAGGAGACCACAGATGTCAAGCAGGGTTTTCATGAAATAATATCTTAAGTTTCAGCCTGTTCTGCATACAAATTTATCAGAATACATCATATGACTTTAAATACAATGGAATAGCATTATGGATCACTTTTTCAATATTTTAAGGTGTTTTTTTTTTGTCCTTTTAGGAGCTTAACAGATTCTAATCCCCATTCACTCTCTTTGTATAGAAAGCAGTGTGAACATTCTTTAAACTATCTTATTTTGTGTTCTACAGAAGAAAGTCACACAGGCTTAAAAAAAACATGAGAAATTATGACAGACTGTTCATTTTTTGTTGAATCCTCTCTTTAAATTTTCAAAAATATTGAACACCTATCCAGAAAGAAATTAAAATACATCCAGAGACCGTTCAACAGGTGGGAAAAGGAAGTTTATGTGCACACAGACACACACACACACACACACACACACACACACACACACTCTTAGTGAGGACACTGCATAGACTTCCATTAATTTTCTATCAGGTTAATAATATTTTCTATCAGCTAACCCAACCCCTAACCCTAAACTTCCCAATCACAGAAACATGTGCAGAACACGAGATTTACATCAAAACATCTTTTGGCTGATTTAATAGCCTTTTTAACTAGTGAGGACCAGTCAAATGTCCTCACTAGTGGGTTGTCAGAGTATTCCACAATAAAAGTGAGGACATTTGGTCCTCACAAGTATAGTCAAAACAAGTACACACACACGCACACGTATGTTTGGTGGGTTGAGTGCATGTGTGTGTGTATGTGTTCACCTGCACGTTAAGAGCTCTGTTCTAATCTTTATGGTAATAAACTCTGGCGGCTACTTGGCTGCCGGCGCTGCAGATCAAGCTTTAATAAAAAGTAAATGTGTTTACTGAGAATGGGGAAGAGTCACTTGAAATAGGACTAATGTATTCCTTATTGAGTTGAGGGTGTGTGTGTGTGTGTGTGTGTTGCCACCGGGACAAGTGAAGCTGGGAGACGCTTATGAGCCTCTCAACTGGTAGCAATCACACAAACACATACAACTTGTAACCCGACACACAATTTGGGTCATTCAGACTGAATATTTCTATTAATTATTGGTGTTTGCTAAGGCGAGCAACACCAATATGACTGCCCATTCGTATCAGAGGTATTTTTCAAAAACAAATGATACCTCAAATTGTTCTTTGAGGACAGGTGTGCTATTACTTTTGATCAGACTTGACAACCACCCGAAAGACCCTACCATTATGGTGGCGACTTTCACACAGTCAAACATTATCAAATTTTTTAGTGGGTCAAATCCAGTCACTGCATAAAAATCTACACATTTGAGAATTTCGTGTGAGGAAATCTTCCCCCACACAGATTTGGCAGGACCAACGGGTTCAAGTTGGTCACACTGATTTGCAGTGTTGACCAAAAAAAGCTTCTTGTTTAAATATGACTCTGTGATATTATTATATTATTATTAAATGTAAATATAAACCTATCCCATTGCCTCCTAGTGAATACAAGGTCATACAAACTGCTTGCATAATAATTAATATTTTGAGATGTCAACTAGCCATACCCATTTTCATATTTCAAGGTATTTACATGGCACTCTATAAAGAATTTACCATGGCGCATGTCCAAAAATCCACAGCAATACCATGGTTATCAAGCTACACTCCTTCACAGTCTCTCTGCCTTTATCTTGCGGTCACATAAACTTCACTCAGACAGACAAATAACATCAAGCATGTGCACACAAGATGTTTTCCTCATGATTCACACAAAGCAAACGTACACTAGACAAAGTGCACAAAGTCTTAACCAGCAAACAGGGCTCCATTCACTCCCGTTTAAAAAGGTCACCATTTTCTCTGGCTAAGCGCCCTGTGTCTACTGATAATTTTATGCATAAACAAATGGCAAATTTGTGCCACATAAATATGTATTAGCAATTAATAATGTCCTGCGTCTGTGGCGATGCCAGGTGCATGCGAAATCAGTGTGGGCACGCTGCAGTGCTGGTGCCTTTGTTTTCCTCTAGCTCTCTCAGGGTTGCCACAATAGGCGCACAATAGATGCATAATGCGCACCCGTAACAGGGCACCGTGCCCCTGAGACAACGCCAGGCTCCCTGAATGAAGCCACCATCACCTGGGCAGAGCCAAAACAATGCAGGCATCACCAGACAGCAACGGGGGTATTATTGAATTAGCAGTCGCGCTGTGATTAAGGGTTTAGAGAGGCATTTAGTGGTTTTGCTTTTTAAATAATGATGACTTTGATGACTAAGGCAGTTAGGGATATGCCGGATGAACATGTATGTGTGTGCGCGTTTGACAGAGAGATTGAATATAAAAATATTTTATGGGGCACACGCACATGCACACACACCTGCTCATCAGCAGAAACACCTGGAAGCTGTCTGTCCCATTTTTACCTTAGTGTCACAGAGATCTTTATGTCAGTGTGAGCAGTAATGTGCGCGCATACACAGCGACACAAATAAACAGATTTGTTTGGCAGGGCAGGATCTTTTGGGACATCACAATGCCATTATTGTCTCACGCAGACAGAGATCAGGGACAAGATGGACAAAAAGCACAGCTCCGCTGTTCCTCTAGTGTTTAATAGGATCAGATAAATACAATGGCTCTGATAAAATGCCCAGCTAACATCATACTGAGATTGAGAGAGAGAGAGAGAGAGAGAGAGAGAGAGAGCGAGAGAGAGAGAGA
>NW_015552565.1:33498-39896 GCF_001515605.1 Sinocyclocheilus anshuiensis
ACCAGCCGCCAGCCTGCAGTTGTGCTCCGCTTCGACTATCTACAATCACTGTGATCATAAGACCAGCACAATTCAGCTCTGCTAATAATGCACACACACATCTGCCTATTCATTTCAGCTTTAATGCAATAATAGCCCTGAAACATCTGGTAATGAAACTCACTGGAATCAAGATGGGCGGATTTGGCTACATCTGTCCCTCCGCTGACTCCAACCTGTTCTGGGTTTTCAGGCTTAAAGGCAACATAAAATCAATACTGACCCTGTCAAAATTTACTGTCTTAATGTACATTTTTGGTCTTATTGTGCACAATTAATCAGTGTATCTTATTCTGAAGAAAACTAAATGTATTAGTATTTTTTTATCGTCAAATGTCATAACCCCTCACTCTGAAACAACTTTCTTTTTCCGATGACCTCACCTAAGCCACGCAGGCTAGTGGATAAAAGTAAACATAAAACTCCTTTACCAAAACCATTTTATGTCTGTAATCTTGCACATTTCTGAGTAAAATGTAGGCCAGAAATGTAAAAGAAAATTCAGCAAAAATAACTGGATTTTTTAAATTTGCCATTACAAACCAGTGGTGGAAAAATAAAATTCTTCTCAACTGCTATTTACTTCTTATTACCTAACGTAAGAATAAAGTTAAGAATATTTTTCCTAAGAATGTTCCTTTTTTTTTTCTTAAGATTGTTCTAAAGACAAAACTTTTCAAGAACTGCATTTCAGAGGCAGAGCAATTTTTATTTGCAGTGATAAATCATTGAGACCAGAAATATACATTTAAAAAGTAAATTTGGTCAATTTTGACTAAATAATTCTGGTAGTCCATTCTGGTATGGTATGCCCACTTTTCACTTTATCATTACGTAACATCCTGTTTCACTCGAATATATGTCACATTAGAGGAGTAAAGTGGGTTATGAGTCAAGAACTAAAATCAACCAAGATTGAGGTACGTATACACACAACGGTGACCAAAAGTTAGACGGCTGGAGTGCCTCAGACCTTTAGGGTTCTATTACCTGAGCACCTCCACCCCCTTCCTCTAGAGTCTTTTACCCAGTCTGAGGCCGTGAAGGCGACTTCCTGTCCCACTCCCCGGGGTTCACAGAAGGGGAAGAAGGAATGACACGGTGCCTATGAAAGAGCCATTGTTCACCAAGGTGGTCCCGGTACTGTGCGAGGGGAGGTGGCTAATCACAAGGCGGGCAACAGCACAGGGGTAAATATTTATCTGCTGGGATGTAAACGACGGATCATGTAATTTAGCAACAGGCCATTCCTTCCTGCATGGTGATGATGTTTAGTCTTGGGTAGGGGAGGCGAGGGGTGTTAGTCAGTCTGATCACAACCTGGCCATCTCAAACACAGCAGCGGTTGATTATCACTGACGCATCTTCACACTAAAACTGACACTCTTTAAGTGTGCAAGCAACTAAAGTGGCTAAAATATAAAATAATCAGGATGTTTTTCAGTATACAGTATAGGTTTTAAAAACAACTGGTAATATAAGCACAGTCTAAGGAAGAGCTTGCTGTTTAATGTGTCATGTGGTGGTGTTTAATTCCTGCTGCCATTACTGGGAGTTTACTGGAAGCATAACTGGTGGGCAAACCCACTTATTATCTCAATCAAAGATCAAGTTCCTACATAGTAATAAGTACTCACCAGTCACTAATGTCGCCATATGAATCAAATCATATGAAAAATACACATAAATTGCAAAATAACTGTATAGTAGACTGCAAAAATTCCTACAGTGAAGTAAAAACCTGTTAACTGCTTTACTGTAAGTAATTTACCCTATACAGTAAAAAACTGTAAATGGTTTAACATCACATCACATTCAATTTTAATGTAAAATACTTTGAAATGTATAGTTTTTGCAGGTAAAAACTATGAATTACCTTATAATTTACAGTGAAAAACAGTAAAAGGATATTCCCAGAAGTCTCTGTGTGACATATAATTATATTTCATATAATTATTATAATTTTTTTTGTTATTAGCATATTTACATTAGGATAATTCATGTTACATTTTCTATTATTTAGTTAATGTTTATTGCATTATTTTAGTGTTGTGTGTTATCCTGGTGGTGTTTTGTCTGTGTACATCAAGTGCATCGTCTACTGTATATACACGAGTATCTGCTATGCTTTATGGACAGGCCACTTACGATGAACTGTGTACATTCATATAAATTATCTTATCTTAGCATGAATGAGTTAATAAAACATTCTTTCCATTTGCAAACACACACACACACACACACACACACACACACACACACACACACACACACACTTAAACACTGCAAGAACAACAACAACAACAAAAAAAAAAAAAACTTACAAAACACTTGCCACACACTTGTTGACTTCCTATTGCCATGTTTGTGCTCCAGTCATTTGCAACTTAACCCTGGTAAACAGCTCAAGTGTCAGTGATGTAAGTAATGACCAGCAGGCCATGAAGGATAAAAACCACCCAAGATTACAACTTCTTCTTAAAGATCAACTGATTCTTCTAGATTTGACCATGCAAACCTCAGGGTGTTGCTATCTGGTTTCTAAGGTATTCTGGGTGGTTGATTATTGGTCTAAGTTAAAACAGTCCACCCCCAAGTCTTTATGATAGTCTGGACTGTAGATTCCGCCTTCAATGCAAGATTATAGAATATTTTTTGACAGTCTTATTGTCCATTCGGGGACAATTGCCAGATTTTAAATCAGACTTTGGAGAAAGGAAGGAGAAGTAGAGGTGAGGAGGAGGCAAGCGAGAGAAAATAAAAGTTAGAATACAAGTAGTAGCACAACTGGCACGGTATAACGTACACCTTGTCTACATGTGGATGTGAGCTGTCATTACAGATGCCATAAAGCTCAGTGACAGGGTGAACACTCCAACACTTAAAAAATAGCATCTGTGTGACAAGCCCAATTAAACCAAAGCCACGACCGTCCTTATGTCTGCATTCATCTTTCTGTCAAGATCTTTATCTGCATACGTTTTTCACTTCTTTGTCTGCTGAAAGTTTCTCTTCTTATATATTCTTTCTTTCTATCAATCTCATCTCCTCCTCTGCTATTTCTCTTTTCTTCTGACTTTATTTTTTCGCTAGCCTCCTCCTCACCTCTACTTCTCCTTCCTTTCTCCGTTCCTTTATCTTCTCACTATCTCCATTCTTCCTCCTTTTGTGTAACTAAAACATTATGTTCTTCTCATTCTCTCTTGTTTTACCCCCTCATGTCTGTGTGATGGTGCATGTGAGTACAGCGCTCATGTTTAGGACTTTCATTGAGCTGACAGCCACTTAACATTGTGAATTGTAGTTGGGATGCAGAAGCATGACATTTTTTCCCTTATTTTAAAGTCTCTTTAATTTAATTACTACTTTTATAAACTATTCCCTTATTCTAAAAGTGTTATTTTAAAGTCTCTCATGCTCATCAAGGCTACATTTATTTTTTTAAATACTACTACTACTACTACTACTACTACTACTACTACTACTACTACTACTACTACTACTACTACTACTACTACTACTACTACTACTACTACTACTACTACTACTACTACTACTACTACTACTACTACTACTACTACTACTAATAATAATGTAAAAATTACAATTTTAAATAACTTTTTAGTTTTAATACGTTTTAAAATGTTATTTATTTCTATGATAACAAAGCATGATTTTCAGCAGCCATTACTCCACTCTTCAGTGTCACGTGATTGTTTAGAAATTATTCTAATAATTATTCTAATATGCTGATTTGTTGTTCAATTTCTTATTATCAATTATGAAAACAGGAAACATGGAACAGATAGTTGCTTAATGACAGCACTTTGGTTAGGACAATATATAAAATGGTTAAAAGAGTGTAAAGAGTGATTAATCCTAAATATTAATTATTTTTACCACTCAGGACGTCCCAAAGGGGAGGTTTTGTCAGATTTGGCTCTGTTCTGGGAACAGTTTTGTCCCCACAGTATAAGCTAAACCAAGAGATATAAACCTCACAACACACACACAGTCAAACAAAGGTCTGTAAAGGAATGAGAAGATCAGAAACTCGTGAAAAACAACGATGGCAAACACAAACATGACTGGAATGTGGTGTTTGGAGTTCTTCAGGAAGCTTTACAATGCTGCTTATTGTGCTGAATTTAAGTAGCAGACGTTGTTATTGATGTCATAAGATAAAAGCTTCCAAATGACTCTCTCTGAAGAATAAAAAAGCTAAATATAATTGAAATAGACATAAAAAATTAAAACATTCCTGACCTTACAAAACCAGAGATTGAAAGTACATCTCTGCCCCATATTCGCAAACACGCACGCAGGGAATATGAGTTCTGTGATCTGAAGTGACCTTTATCCAGGGTCAGGTCATAAAAATATTGTTGAATAAAAAATAATCCCTTAACCCTAAATAAAAACTTCACAAACCTTCTTGAATTTGTAATATTTTATATGTAAATTCCCATTGCCCTTAAACAGTGTTAAGCGTGCGTGTGTGTGTGTGTGTATGTGTATATGTGTGTATGTGTTAAGTGTGTGTATGTTTGAGTTTTACTGTGGCGTCTGGACAGAAATCAGGCACAATGGCCTGTTCAGAAATAGCCAGCTGATATGCTGTTTGTGGTCGTGACCTGCGGTGGGTCCTTTTACCTGCTGGGATCTCCTCCCACCCTCTATAGAGTCCCTCTATAGAGGCTGCGGCTCTTCGGTCCCTGGTAGAGAAAAGAACAGACAGACAGCGACTCTGATCAATACCAGTGCCTCCTCTTTGTGGCTGAAATCAAAACCTTTTGAGGCGAATATTTTTTTAAAGACGCGGTGACGTCAATAGATTCAGGTAACTGACTCGCTATGTGGAGAAGAATGCTTGAGAGAATGAAAGCAAGATTTTCATACACTTCTTTGGTTTGGTTTATGGATTTCCTTTCTTTTAACTATGTGCGACCCTCAAAGAGTCCAAAATGCTACTTAGACCAATTCACATCTACTCACAACACAGCCGAACAAGTACGAGGAATGATCTCTTTTTAGTTTGGTAAGCAGTAGGCCAGTGAAAAATCCACAGCCTGATTTTTAATTTATTATTTCTGGTAGGGTACAATTGTAAAAACTAAACAGAATACAGTTTAATCTACACCACTGTTCAAAAGTTTGGTGTCAGCACTTTTTTTTTTTTAAGAAAACAATACTTTTATTCAGCAAGGTTGCATTAAATTGATCAAAAGTGACAGTAAAGATATTTTATATGTTACAAAAAAATTCTATTTCAAAGAATCCTGTAAAAAAAAAAATCTCCACAAATTTCCACAAAAATATTAAGCAGTACAACATTTTAATAATACACCAAAACATTTTTTTTTTAATTGTACAAATATTTACTATATTTTTGATCAAATAAATGCAGCCTTGAGCATAATATTAAAAAGTATCTGTCAAGTGTTTAGAATAATAATAAAAATACATATTGAAAAAATCATGGAAAATTATAGGTAGGCAAAGATAAACTATTTAGGGATTTCTCTGCTGATTTTTTTAATGGAATTTTGTAGAATTTATTTAAATATGCTAAAAATCATTATCAAATCATTTAATATTTATTAAATATACAGCTTTATGAATGACAGGCTCCCCAGAATTGCAAAAATTCTGTGTGGGCCTGTTTATAGTACATTTATTAGAGGGTTAATCCCACTGGAGCAACCTGAAGCAATCTCTTGATCAAGGGCACAATGGTGATGTTCAAACCTATGACCTCTCAGTTACTGTACATGACCACCAGGCCACACCAGCCCAAAACTCCCTGTGCTCTCCATGCTGAATCTCAACCTCTGCTCTATTTGATCTAGGCTGTGTGCAGGTGTCTCTTGTGTTTACCATTAGAGAATAAGGCAGGTTGGACAAGAACAAACATTTCAGTGGTGCTGAATCCCACCGACCCCTCCCCTCCCTAAGACTCATTTTAATTCCATCTCAGCATGGTAACAAACACTCGTTAAAGCAGATTAATTCCACAAGAGGATTATGCTACATATTAGATAATGAAAGAGAGAGAGAGTGAGGGAAGGAAAGAGAAAATAATCACGTAATAGATGGTGTGCATTTGATCCTGGGGAACAGAAAGCTAATCCAGGTGTAATGTGTGTGTGAGACAGAGAACATGCACAGTGGTAGTAGGAACAGCTGCCGTCAGTTTAGCCTCTTTGTCTTCATTGACATTGGGAGGATGACAACAACAACACTGACCCATAAAATGGGAAGTCGGATGACAGTTGCTGCTATTGACACACTGCTTTTAGATGTATATGTGTGTGTGTGTGTGTGTGTGTGTGTGTGTGTGTGAGAGAGAGCGGCTGACT
>NW_015552565.1:39988-50580 GCF_001515605.1 Sinocyclocheilus anshuiensis
TGTGTGTGTGTGTGTGTGTGTGTGTGTGTGTGTGTGAGAGAGAGAGGCTGTGACTCACAGCTTGCACAGTGTTGCACTGTTAATGTGGTTGGCGGTTCTGGCACATCTGGGCTATTTTCTCCAGTATGTGTCTGAAGATAATGTGAAAAATCTCAGCGAGGAAAAGTGAGTGTAGGCCGCTGTGAGATCGGTTCCTCAGGTTAGAGGGACATTTTTCAAATGCCAGCGGCTTATCTCGACTGTCACAGGCTAAACGTTTCTGTTTGTGACATTACAAGAACAAGTGTAAGTCTCCCGAGTTCAGCTCCACAGTCAATTCGGTACCCGCATTCTCATCGTTGTGAAGTGCTACACAAAGCTCTGTCATTTCAAAAGGGGAAAGTCCATCTCTAAATCAATTACAGCAGTTAGCTGGAAGCAAAGAGTGAAAGAATGCAAAGACTGATTTTGTACATACATGACCATGAGCCAGGTCCATAACACGGCTTAAAATAAGGGTTTACAATCTAGACTACATGTTTACAATCTCACTATCAAAAATCCGTTTATAAAAAGTGCCAATGAAAAAAACTGCTTTACAAGATTTAGAAGTCACCTTGTAGGTATGCCGATCAGGGATTGCTTAAACAGTGTTTTTCCAGATTTGAAAAATAAAGCAGTTTAATATAAACTACCATTAAAAAGTTTGGGATTGGTAATATTTATTTGTGATAAAAGTCTCTTATGCTCGCCAAGGCTCCATTTATTTGATCAAAATACAGTAAAAACAGAAATATTATGAAATATTATTATAACTTAAAATAAATGTTTTCTATTTTAAAACATTTTAACGTCATTTATTCCTGTGAGGACAAAGCTGCATTTTCAGCATCATTACTCCAGTCTTCAGTGTCACATGATCCTTCAGAAATCATTCTAATATGCTGATTTGGTTATTATTGGTGCTTAAGTTTCTTCTTATTATCAGTGTTGAAAAGGTAGTGCTGCTTGATATTTGTGGAAAATGTGATACATTTCTTTTTTCTCCAGGATTCTTGAGGAATAGAAATTTATTTGAAATCTAAATCTTTCGTAACATTAAATGCCTTTACTGTCACTTTCTGATCAGCTTAATGCATCCTTTCTGAACAGAAGTAATAATAATAATTAAAAAAACTTCATTAGTGTATTTACTTACACACTGTGTGTTAACATACACACTGTCAGAGTCAACGTGAAATGGTGTTCACAATCCTTTTCACTTCTGTAATCCAATGTGTTTGAGCAAAACAGGATGTTGACTAAGGAAAAATAGGGCAGGAATTAGCTTGAACGGAATATAGCCATCCATGTTGACTATCTGGTATAAGATTGCAAATGTAAATGTCTTAAATATTAAAAGGGACACATACTGTAAATACACAATACAAAGTCTAAGGTGCCGTTTTTTTTCTTAGGAATAGGCTGCCACGCCTCTTTAAATCCCACCCACCTCAGCAGAAAAACATACAAAGCTCAAGTAATCAAATAAAGACCTGCCTCATGTCAGGCCCCATCCCTGGATGAGTGAGGGAATGCACAAGCCAGGCAGAAATAATCAAATCAAGAAAAAGGCCTATCCGGCACAAATGGAAAGTTTCCTGTCACACAAAGTTAGCTTTCCATCGTGTCTGTCAGATTTCACGGTTTGAGAGAGAGGCTCTGGGACTAAATCCCTGACTCACTTATAGAAAACACAATCAGGATGTACAGTTTCCTCAGAATTATGGTAAAAACAATTCATTCTGCATCACCTGAGGTCATTATTCATAAACTGAGCAGGAACAGGTCAGAAGAACACAAGGAAAAAGACAACAATGTCATCTTAGACCTTCAACAGTTTGGTTTGTACAGAAGCGCATCTGCAGATTTTTCCACTCAGACTTCATTACCTCACTCCCATTAGCAATAAAATGGACAGTTCAACCAAAAATGAATTTCAGCCACCATTTATTTGCCCTCATGTTTTCCAAAACTCATATGACTCTTTCTTCTGTGGAAAATACGTTATTTGGCTGCTCTTCTTTTATACAATGAGAGTGAATTGAAAGTGAAAGTGAGATTTCAGAATTAAGATTTTATGGTGACATTTGTCGAGCTCCGACAGCTTCTGGTCACCATCCACTTTAATTGTAAGGAAAAGAGCAGCATGAACGTTCTACAAAACTTCTCTTTTTTGGTTTAACATATGTAAGTAAGTGGCATGGGTGTTGGACAATGTGAGTGTGAGTGAATGATGACAGATTTTTGAGTGAATTGTATCTTTAAATACAGCAGATTGTGCTAACATTGACGTATGTGACCAAATCCAGACAAATGTTCTTTCAGCATCGCACAAACTCTGAAAGAAAGATACTCTGTCAAGACAGAGAGAGAGAGAGAGAGATACTGAGCATGCTGAGAAAATGTAGCGGTAACTAATTGTTATCATTACGCATGTTTGAAAAGTGTTTTCAAACAAGTAATCAAAGTCTGCCACTGTAATTAGCAGACACAGCAGTGAGTGTGTTTCCCTCCACTGTTCTTTTCAAACTGAAAGGCATTAGATGTATCAGATCCTTTTCCCCAATGGAACAAAAACCTGTACACCGCGTACATTGTGAGGGAGAGACAGCTTGACTGAAAACAAACTGACACAAACCATTTGAAGCAGAAAAGAAACACAACAACCTGTCAAGAGCAAAATGCCTCTAATTTTTCTGTCATCTGCCAGCAGTTTAACAAGAGGAGCGTTTCTACCCCCTCAATTTTCCCCCTGGCCATTTACACACACTGAGAACCAAACAAGAGGATGGGAGGGGAAGAAATCTACTCGTTTTCTTTCTCTCTCCCTCTCTTTATTTCTTTCGTCTCCCCTATATTTTTCCACTTTCCTTCTATTCATCTCATTCTTTTCACTCTTAACATTTTCTTTTCCATTGACTCACCACGACAACATCATTGGGGGCATGTGGAGTTTGTGTGGAATTATCCCAATGACTTGAATCTTTTGATTCTGCTCACGAAAAAGATCCACTCGGATTCGTTCACTGATTCATTTCTGTAGGTTACACCAGTAAGCGGCAACCAACGAGAGTCTGCATGTTTACTAGTCACTTAAGTCACTGAGCAAACAAGTCCCTGAATCATTTGCGTAACACCTTCAAAAAATCATTTATGACTAAGTTAAAGATATGCAATTGAATTGTGTATAAAATGTTCATCCAAATTTGTTTCAATCACAATCTCTAATCACGTTCATACTTTTTAACTGAATAAATGTAACTGTTTTTACAATTAACAGATTTATGATGATTCTGAGCAATTTAAAAAAAATGCATATTTAAAATATGATTGAATAAAATCAAATCCATGCAAACTGATAATGAACTACGGCATTTTTTTTAATGCAGAAATCTTACCCGTTTTATTTACGTATGACTGACAAATATGAATCGCATTAAGTTTATTCATTTATATTAAAACTCTGTAATCCAAATGGATAGAAATGTTATATGCAAATCAAATAAATAAAACTTAAATTTAGGCCTTTTTTTAATGTAGATTTCTTCAAGAGCCATTCATGACCAAAGCATGTCTTGTTGTCCTTTATTAAATTTTGCATGTATACAAATCTAAAGTAATAAGAAACTTGAGAAAGTGTTTAAGCACCATAAGTGATTTCTCCATATCAGTGTTGTTATTGCTAACTAAAACTAATAAATAATTTTCATTAATTTTATAAAGCTGAAATATATATTAATTGAAAACCTTCAACGAAACATTGCCTTGGCAACAAACTTAAATAAAATAAGTTTAATTTGAAGTACTAAAATTACAAAAACTGTAATAAAAATAAAAATGAATTAAAGCTTTATAGAAATATTAAAAAGCTATTAAAAATGATGAGAGTTACTAAATTACTAAAAACCTAAACTAAAATGTAAAAATAAAAGCTAATTCAGAATATAATTAATCATTACTGTATTTAAATACTAAAATCAGCAAAGCAAACCTATTATTTCTTCCTAAATTTGGTTAAAGATGATCAAGCTAAATAAAAATACAAACAAACAACACGCTTCACTTTCGTACAATCGCTCTGCAGATTCTTGTTTATGACCCTGTTCGTTTAACATGTTCAAAAGCGTTCAATCATTCAGTGACGCTCCAATTTCTCATTAAGACTCAAAACACTAACATGTTCAGTAAAGAGAGACTATTTGTCCACAATATACTGTCAAGCTTTTACAAAGAAGGGACTTCAGAACCTTCAGGACTGATTTTTCGTTTATTACCGTGATCCCGAGAGTGTAGGGGTTTGTTCGTGAGGCAGGTTAGACATCAGGCCTTGTGTTTACGTTCCAGAAATGTGGAGGTCTTCTGACTGCACCGGAGACAGTGTTTATGTTAAAGGCTGTTGCTCGTCTTTCTAAAGCACATTACACTGACTGCTGCTGTCAGCTTGTGTTACCTTGCCTCTTTAGTGGCGCAGGCAATTGGCTCCGACAGCCAAGCAGTGCGGATGAAATATTTAACTGCACACTGTTAAAGGCACAACTCCGCCTTTGTCCTGTGAACTATAGCTGCTTGTAACATTAGTATTGTAGTGACAATGAGACCTTATGCTGCGGAGATGATAGTGAGCACAAGGTTTGTGTGAGTTTGTGTGTCCAGCCACAGAGTTCAAGTAATAGTTCAGTAAAAATTTAATTTGGTCATCATTTACTTACCCTAAACGTTGTTCCGAACCTTTTCTTCTGCAGAACACAAAAGGAGATGTTTAGAAGAATGTTTACACTGCTCTTTTCGATATAACAAAGTCAGTGTTCAGAGGCTGTCAAGCTCCAAAAAGGTAAAAAAAAAAAAATCACAATGAAAGTGGGCCATATGACTTGTGTACTATATTGCATATAATCTAATAGCAAAAGCATCTGCAAATTCAGAAGGCTTACTTTTATTGGTTCTTTTATTACGCTTTTTTTACAGCCCGTGGCTACTAGCTTTTGCTGTATAATAAGTTGCATGAACATCTCATTTTGTTTGCCATCGAAGATGGGTTTACAATGACGTGAGGGAAAGTAAACAATAGATTTTTCATATTTAAACACCTGTAATGGCCTATACAGTCTGTTTTCTCTAATCTGTAGAAAACATCAAACATGAACACTTTCCCAACCTCAAGCACTATTACAAAGTTCACAACTGACAATGTCAGTCCTGAAGCCCCTCAAACACTCGTCTGTGCTATCTATAGTTTTGAGGAACTTCCTTACAAAAATAACAGCACTACCAGGCTGTTCAATAAACCTGTTGGTGAGGGGCCCGAAGATCTAATTTTCCTTTTTTATACACAAGACAACATGCAAGTGTAAATAAAACTAGATTTTGTTCTTTCAGCATTCATACTGCTTTAAGCCTTGATATTGACACTTATGCTTTGCAGGTACTGTACATTTGAGAAGACAGTGGAGGTGTGAAAGAGCATTTTTAGATCTTGTATTGGCATGGTGCTGTATGATCACATGACTCAGCCCTGAGCAACAGAATGCCACCCCTGGGGCGGGTTGCATAAACTGCTTAGACCAGTCTTAAAAAGTTAGTCATCTAATTTATTTTCTTCAAGACTGGTCATAACTTTTTAAAGTCAGTTACAAAAAGGTAGATTGGTCTAATGTGAATCCAAAAAGTAAGACTGATTACCCCTTGGCTAACTGCTAGCTGGTCAAACTAGTTTGTAAGTTACAGTCTTTACATTGTGTCTATGTTTATGCAACTGGCCCCTGATCATTGTTTAACAGGTTAAGAGGGCAACGTGACTAAACATCTGTTTCATTCACTGGAGAAGCTGTCATTCTTTGTATCTGCTTCGTATCTGGTACAGTGGGGTCCAAAAGTCAAATAAATAAATACATTTTCTTAATTTAAACCTGGAAATTTAAAAAAAAGGATTTAAAAAATGTTTAAAACAGAAAATGTATGCTATTTCAGATTCTGCACTAGACAACAAATGAAAGTAAATTTGCGACATTTATCGTGTAATCTCCTGAAATTAACTAAATTTATGAAACTCAAATCGTTATGATGATAATATAATTTGTAATGAAGAATGTTGTTAAATTAGAATTTCATTGCATATAAAATGACTGACATTTGCAAATTTCTTCAAACATATGCACTGTCCTGCCTTTGTCAGGTGGACATGGATATTTGGTCCACTGAAGGAAAAATTGGTTTGTGAAAAAGAGATAAACAATGGGAGAGAAAAAATGTTGTAGCAATACAAGAGGCATAATATGCAAGACAATGTGTGTACATATGTGTGTGTTTCATCCAAAGCTCTGGTACAGCTCATGAACAGCATAAAAACACACTCAACACCTTATATAGGCCAGATTCGCCTGCTGCTCCTATAACTCGTCGGCTGTATTACAGCAAATCATAAATTAGAGGGAAAATTTCAGTGATCCAGGAAAACAGGAGTCTAAGTCAGACTGCTCCGATTCTGTCACTACACCACACAGGTTAGCAAGAGCAACAGAGGGGTGCTCAGCCAAAGTGCTCACACCAGCTTCATCCGTCAGCAATATAATACCGGCTGCAGCCCCCACTCGCTAATAAATAACACACAAACACAACACACACACACACACACGCCGACACCCTCAAAAGCTTATATGGATGACAGTGCTGGTTACCCTTAATGAGGTTACCCTTAATGAGTAATTGATTTATCATGAATGAGTCATCAATATGTAATTAATAGAAGGGTAATGTGTTAAATGTTGGCTCTGTATAGTTCATAAGCAATGTTAAATCTAATTTTGTTCTTGTTAAGTAAAACTTTCTGGGCAAACCACTTGGTCACCACAGAAAACACAGTACACTGTAAACATATTTGGACATAGGCTCTGTGGGCGTCTGTATGAGTTGCTAGACAGAACAGCACACAGGACAGACAGACAGACAGATACATAGATATTTTGCTGTATTGCGCCTGAGCTAATAATACTGTCCAGAGCATGCTGGGGTCAGTGTTTACCCGTATGCGTTTGTGTGCACGTGTGTCTCTATTGATGGGTCAGCTGTGCTCCTGTGACAGCTTCCATCCTGTTTCCTTAACCTTCCTGGGCTGGCTCGGTGGCAGCGCTGAGGTTTAATCAATGCAATGGAAGTGACATTTAGGGCCAAATCAAATTAGGTGGAAATGAAGGCAAACGGCAGCACTGCATTAAGTGCCGCCTGTATTAACACACAGGTCAGACACACAGGACTCATCGCACACACGTTGGCTGCCCACCCATTTACAGTACTAGAGAATATGCATCACAATTAGACGCTCACTGACCCGGGACGCATACAGCACGATGACAAAGAATGAAATCTGCAGGAGAGATGGCAAACAAACACATGCATAAGAAACTGTCCTTATCATTTTTCATATAGGCTGTATTCACACACAGTATACAATTTAGTAATTTTAGTCCAGTAAAAATATTTTGTAACATAAAAAAACCAAAATAAATACATATGAATACATATATACATGCGTAAAAAAAAAAGTATTTAATATTAATAATATTTAATAATAAAAGTACTTACTTTATTAAAAAAATCACAATAGTTTTTACATACTTTAAATATTTAATTAGTTTTAACATTTAAAACATATTACAGTCAATAGAATATCAGAAAAAGAAAAAAAGACATTACTCCATAATTACGTAACATATAACACTTTATGGGATATTGAATTTCCAGCAAAATAACTACATTGTGATATAGATGGTTACTGTATAAACTTACTTACAGTCTTAATGATTATAGATTATAGATCACAGATTCTGGTCTTACTGCTCACCCTCTTAAATATAACTTTACTTTGTGCTCTAAAGCAGGACTGACAACCATATTCGGCTGCCATAGTGTAACACTGAGCCCACAGATGTGACTGAACATCCTGTAAAACATGAGGGGAAAAAAAGCAAAGGTGACTTTAAACAAGCACTGAGAAATTGCAGAATCGAGCATGTGTTCTCTTTCTCTCTCACACTGAGAGAACAAGAGATGTTCTCTTTTTCACACTGTTTTTCTTTGTGTCTCGCTTCAAAATCCACATGCAGGGCCAAAATACATTAAATATTCATAAAGCGTATAAAAGAGTGCTATCAAACATTCTGATTGTTCAGTGTCTCTGTCTCATGGGCATAAAAAAGATCACTGGGTCAGGTCAGACTCGTAAAATAAATCACGTATGACGGGAAGAAAGCAGCCTGTAAACGTCTGACTCAATTTCAATTTGCCTGATTGAATACGGCCTGTCAGACCAAATACTGACACACCAAATGGGATTGAAAAAAAAAATTTAACAGATGCTCCTAGTGGGCTACAAGAGAAAACTAACAAGTTGCATGAACAGAAGCAGAAGTAGTCTGAAAGTCCGGTTCAAGGGTACCAGACCCTCAGGTCCAAACTCGCGCTAAGGAAAGAGTGTCTCACTTTGAAGGAATGCATGTCAAACTTCCTTCAGTGTCTCTCACTGCTAAAGAAATCCCACTGCATCCAATTGCAGAGAGACAGGAGGGTGTAGTGAGTGAAAGAGCAGAGATGTAGGTAAGCAAAGCTGCTGCAGATACATATGTCTGCATTCTAAGGTAACAAGAACTGCGCGTCCGACTTCGTACTGACAGCTGTCAGTGTACCCTGTCTCGGATTCTCGTTACACACACACAAGCACATGTGCGCGGCATGCCAATTAGAAGCCCAGTATGACCTGAGGAAGACTGATTAGATGCCTCATGTTTGCACCCTGAACGTCAGTTTGATCCAAACCCTACTTCTGAAGAGATAACACATCCTCCCCACTCACCTAAGCAAACAACATCCATCAAGTACAATCTTTAGTTTGTACTAGTGGTCGACCATTGTGGGTTATTCAGTTTTGCTGATGTTGATACCTAGAGAACATGGTGGCCGATTGCATATATACTGTATGTATGATAAGTGTTATAATAGCTGTTTTGTTTGTACACTAGACACGATCCAATACTATAAACATCCCAGTTGGTGACAAGACAACGTTTAAAACTGAGAAGATCCCTCGAGCACAACCGGGGCAATTTAATTCACAGAGGGCTGAGTTCAATGACCACAATGTCAGAAATAAATTCACTTTCTCAGGCAAAGAGCTCTTTTGTTCCACTCGAACAGTACAGAGGGCACCAGAGAAAATGCGTAAGATAAAGACTCTCTCATAATAGATAAGGTTCCTTTGACAGAAGCCTCAGAGAAGCAGATTCGCCCTTGGCCCAAACGCCCTTAAATGAAAGCCTGTATTATGTCTGCATGAAGTCTCTTAAGGACAGAAGAGCAGGACTATAAGGAGCAGCAGGCCCCACAGGCATCACCTGAGGATGAGGTCACATCCACATTTACCCACAATCCCCAGCTGCAGGACACCGGGTGGGAGAGCAATGAGCAGTGGCCTTTCTGAAAACGACAGAACACAGGGTGGCCGGTTTGGGGGGGCAACGGGAACAATACAACAAAAGATACAGAAAGAAAAAGGAAAAAGAGAAAGGTACGAGCAGACAAAAGTAAGAGCATTCATTAAAAGCTATCAGATTGTCTTCCTGTCCTATCAGCCAGCATCAAAACCATCTGCAATCTAGAGGGGAACTACAAAGTGGATCCCGGGGCCTACAGAAGTGAGGTTTTGATCAGACTAATTAAAAGCCATTTTGTTTTAAACAAACCGACACAATTCTAATTGGCTCTTTTCCATAAGAAAGGGAAGATGTTGAAAGTGAGAGAACGCACAGGGAAGATCAGAGGGACGCTCTCAGGCAGAGGGGCTTTCGCGCACACACACACACACACACACACCAGCTTGATAAAGCCACAGACAAAGAACATGCACAAAACACACACGTATCAGCAAATACTTCCACGTATTGTATCAGTAGCAGTTAAAAGAATGTATGATCAAACTCTATGAAATGGAATGGAACATTACGTGCTCCATAAGCTACAGAGAATTCCCTTACAGTGCAACACAAAGCCGAGCACATATTTATCAAGGGGTTTCACACTTCGACTGTATCACAAAGCAAAGGCTTGATTCTATGCAGATTTTTTTGCGATATTAAAATACATCCTCCAATATATGCAGCTTAATATGCAGATAATGGCTAGAAAAAAGACAGTAGTAGGTTGATATCATAGCATTTCTCTGTGTGAACATCCCGACCAATCCTAACATACCAACAATGGCAAAACTAATGGTGTGAGTTTGGTACAGGTTTGATGAAGGCAGATGGGGGGAGTGATCGGGAAAACCTGTTTTAATTTTTTTTTTTTTTGGTGACACGTGGGACAGAATTTACACTCCTCAGTTTTAAAGGAAGGAGTATCTTTGGGTCAATAACAAATAGTAGTGTCCACAGTAGAGAAAAGGAAAACAAACAAACAAACAAAACCCCGCCTTCCTGAAACGCGTCGATTTTTACAAAGCTCATCGGTCTGAAAAGCGAGGTGTACACTGATTGGCCAGCTATCCAGTGCGTTGTGATTGGCCAAATACCTCAAGCGTGTGA
>NW_015552565.1:50733-51140 GCF_001515605.1 Sinocyclocheilus anshuiensis
CTACTCTACACTGCTCAAAACTCGCGTTTGAATCGTCAGTGGCAAATTCTTTAAATATAAAAAAACGTACTTACAGGCTGTGAGTCAGAAGCGCCAGACTGTCCTTGCAAAGTTGGAACTGCACCACTTTATAGAAACAGCCTTTGTGCACAGGCACAGGTAGGCTACCAGGATCAGGAAACAGTCCTCCATAAAATGGAACGGCCTGCGGGCTTGAGAACGGCGCGGCCGGCGGATTCGACGAAGGAGCGTCCGGCGGGCTTGCGGCAACCACATGTGACGACCCCGGGCTGGACTCCGCTTCGTCCACAGTGAAAGCTGATCCAGCGATGCACAGCGCGAAGTTGATGTATTTCCTCAACGACCAGCACGGATCAGCTCCAGGCATGACGAAGCGGATATCGTTC
>NW_015552565.1:51272-63125 GCF_001515605.1 Sinocyclocheilus anshuiensis
TAACTTTTATAAAGAATATCTCTTTGGGTTTGAGACTTTAGTCTTTGCAACTTTAGGGATCTTATCTATGCACGAACAGCTTGTAACACTCCAAAGAGAAAGGAAAACTTGAAATCGCATCATATCACCCCTTTAAAAAACGTAACGACCTTATTATTTTATTATTTTAATGAGGGTGTTTTCTTCAGGACAATTGTATCATCTCGACAATAATTGACTATCAAACTCAGGAAAAAAAATTCATAGGTATGTACTGCAATTTTATTTTTTCATTAAAAGATGAAATTAATAGATCCAGTAATTGATCATCTCATTGACCCCTTTGCTATTTTTTTTGTATGCACTGGGTTCAGAGAGCAAAATGGTTACCAAACACTGTGCAAAGTGGTAACAGTGAGTCCTTTTGCACACTTGGAGGACTTTCGGGGTAAACTATAGGTCATCCTGTTACACTGACCTAAGACCAGTGCATAATCCGAATCCAGATGGAAATTATTTAACATCAACAGCAGCGATTGCCTCAGATCAGTGGTCAGGAGACACTCGCTATCAGATCAGAACTCCAGCTCGACCGCTGCAACCGGCCAATGAGTATAGATCTGAAACGCTCTCTTGAGACCTGAACGATGGCATACACACTCACAAAAACACACACGCACAGAGCAAAATAAACAGAATGACCCTCATGGGCATGTGAAAAATAAGCAAGGTTTCACAAAATACCAAAGTAGGTCATTGATTTATTGAGTGCAAGATCCATAGTATTTTTCCCCCTTTCTCTGGTCTCCAATCTTCCCATAAAGTAGAAAGACAGGATCATAAAAGCGAGGAAAAAGTGACTTGCACGCAAAGAGATGACATTACATTAGCCGCAGCTTCTCATATCCAAGTAACAATGTTCAGTTATCTATATGATAATGGAAGACGTCTGAAACCAAACAATATGAAGATGCACACAATCATGTGGACATAAAAGCCCAAAGCCTTGAGACTAAATCATGTGCACTGCAGTCTGCTCAATAGACGCCTCACGACTTTGTTTGTTTGCTTGTTCTGGGTTGGAAGACAATAAACTCCTCTCAACAAAGACAGCTGTTCTCCTTTGTATGCTGGCTGCGACATCAGTTCATGGATTGTGAGATTCAGTCACATTGATATGTATATAGCCACATGGGAAGGACAATAACGGCCTCGATACAGTAAAAACAAAGTGTGTACTGAAGATACAGATCTATATTTACCTACAGCCTCTATATGCAGATGGTTGTGTGAAATCAACCTGGCATGTTGTTCTCTTGTCATCGCTGGAATTCAAAATCAACAATGGTGTTCTGGAATATGCGTTTTCATAAGAGAGAGAAAATCCAATTTTCATGCAACAAACACCTAATTGGAGTGGATTATTTGTGCCCTATTTGGCAGCGAGACAATAAATATGATGAATTTCTCTGCTTTTAAAGTCTACATGTATCTTTGTCAAAAGTGTTAGGCCTGAGGCTTTTTAAGGTAGAAGTGTGGGAGGCAAATGCACACATTTCAAGACAAGAGAACATGGATAGAAGACTAAAATTAAGATAAAGACAATACAAAAAAAGAGGATAAGTGACAGGAGATAAAGATGAAGAGGTGGTAGACAAAAGACAGAGAGTGATGAAATATCAAACTTATTTGTACAACGCTTGCTCAAACTCTGCTTGTTTAAATTCATGAAATGGCATTTTCAACAAGGGTGAAAATTCATTTTATTCATCAAGAAAGTTGGCATTATAAAACAGGATGGAGAAGAGTGCTGGAAAATAAAGGGACTGTTGACTGCACTTGAAAAGGAACAACTGAGAGAAAGGCATTTCATTATGATGAAAAATGTATAGAAGGTAAACATAAAGATGCACAAAATATAAATTTTATTCTTTGACAGCAAAGCCATTTATAATTTACCAAATAATTATTTCAGATAAATGCTGTTCTATAACATTGATAATAATAATAATAATAAGAAATCTGTCTTGGGCACCAAATCAGCATATTAGAACTATTTTTGGAGGATCCTGTGACACTGAAGACTGGAGTAATTGTTGTGGAAAATTCAGCTTTGCAATCACAGGAATAAATTAGATTTAAAAAATATTAAAATAGAAAATAATTATTTTAAATTGTAATAATATTTCACAATATTAGTGTTTTACTGTATTTTTGACCAAATAAATGCAGCCTTGGTGAGCATAAGAGATTTATAAAAACAAACAATTATGGATATTTAATTGTGCATGCTCCTTTTACCCTGTTTTTCGATTTAGGTATTTTTAGATTTCCCCTGTTTTTAGATAACTATTGCCTTGGCATATCAGCTAGAAATTTGATAATGTATCCTTTCAAACCTTTCAGGATAAAGTGCACAGACGAATTGTGCACAATTTGACCTAGAATGTGTGAAAGTAAATAGTGTCAAATGTTTTGATGTTGACTATAAACACAACACATCCATTTAAGACACATATCCACACAGAGCTGGAGAGAAGGGTTGGAGCGCAGGGTCAGACAGATCACAAAGCGTTTTCCATTCACAGTGAACACAGAACCTTTTTCACCATGATCACAGCGGTGGATGCCACCAGCACTAGGGATCTAATCAGCAACATCCTCAACCATTCATTGCAAACAGCGTCAAACCGTTCCTCCCTGTATCTTTATTCCGCTCCACCCTGTCCGTGGCATCCTTTCAGACTAGATTCAGGTCAACAGCAACAAACGCAGAGAGTGTCCTTTCATCAGGCATTGTTTGGCTTGTGTCTTTCACACTAGGGAAACACAATCAGCGGGTAAGAAGAAAGACAAGGGAGACGGAGAGAGACCATAAAGGGAGCTGATTTTTCTCTTGGCTCATAAAATGTATTATTAATCCAATTTTTACATGGGCCCTTAAATTTGGCTCAACAGGGGAGGGGGAAAAAACTGGATTGAGCAAATTAATGAGGTAAACGTAATGATCTGAGATGATCAAAGGCAATCGGTGTTGAGCAAGTACAGGCCACCAATTAGGAAAATAAGCCCAGGAACGGACTTAAATATGCACCACGGCAAACAATGAAAGACAGGGTCGGCAGGAACGCACTAATTTCCCTAAACGCAATAGTTGAGTTATGCAGCAAGATGACTCAGAGTGTGGTGGTTAAGGACAGAGATTAGAGGAGGAACGCAGAAACCTTGAAATCCCACAAGACCACAAGAACAATCGGTTTTGAAAAGGCACAATGTGATGAGCCGCTATTCAGCAAACTCTTTTGAGCGAACACTCAAGTGTTGCAAATCTGACACCACAAAACGGGAGGTGAAATAAATAAACAAATAGATCAATGAAGTTAAAGTCTTTGTGAAATTTTAAAAATGTTCCTGGCCTTTGTGATGAAGAGCATCAACTCTTGACTTGCATTCAGGAACACTTGCTTGTTGCTTTCAAACGACAAATGCTCGTCATTATTATTCAGTGTGATAGAAGCGTGCCCTCTCATTTATTCTTGATTGATCAAAGTGTCAAGGCAACCCAGCCCTCACACTTTCACTTTCAACAGAGGACCTGTCAAGTGTTTCTGTGTGATAGAGGAGCACTGTCACCAAACTGTCCACAGCAAACATTTTAACAGAAGCTAGCTTTCATCCTCTACCACGTACAGATTCACACAGAGCTTGGAGTTTACTATTGATGACCAATCAAGTGATAAACAGTCTCACATAGATTAAAGGGCATAAGGTCTGGTCCACATTACTGTTTATTCTGGCCATTCGCTTAGACAGGAAGAGACCATCTGACTGACATGTAAAGCAACCAACTCAAACCAGTTTGATTTGTGTGCCACTTAGGCTTAGGTTTATCTGAAATAGAAAACACAAATATAAACAATCACAGAAATTACTAAACAAAAAACAATTATGTATATCCTCAAATAATTTCACAGAAATGACAAAACATAACAGTTTCTAAGAAAGTAGGTGTCATTCATTAATAACTGATAATTGTGTTTTTTTTTTTTACAGTACAGTATGTGGGCAGAAAAGGTTCTCACTTTCTTCAGGATTCAAAACATGCGTACATGAAAAAAAAAAAACTTACATCAATTTTGTTACTCTTAAATTGAGACTTATTGTAAGGTCACTTACCTATTCAAGTTTCTAATAATAATAATAATAGACATAAAAATCCGTCTTAACACATTTCATGTTTCTAAGGCGACCAGGAGTCTGTCTATTATTCTATTATTATTACTTTGAAACAACTTTGTAAGTTGCCCACTAGTCAAAGAGTTTTAAAAAGAAAAACTACTTTTATTTCAGAGAAAGAAAGTGCTCCACATTAAGCTGTGTCAAAAGGGATAAGTCGGATCACTGGACAAAATTCAAGAAATTAATACTTTTATTCATCAAGAATGCTTTAAATTGATTAAAAGTGGCAGTAAAGTCACTTCGGTAACACTTTAGTATAGGGACCAATTATCACTATTAACTAGTTGCTTATTAGCATGCCCCTTATTAACATATTGGCTGTTTATTAGTACTTATAAAGCATTTATTCTGCATGACCATATTCTACATGTCTAATCCTACCCAATACCTAAACTTAACAACTACCTTACTAACTATTAATAAGCAGCAAATGAGGAGTTTATTGAGGCAAAAGTAATAGTTGATGGTTTGTTAATAGCAAGAATTGGACCTTAAAATAAAGTGTGACTACAAATTCTATTTCTATATCATGTGTCACTGAAGAGTTGAGTAATGGCTGCTGAGAATTCAGCTTTGCCAGCACAGGAATAAATTACATTTTAAAATATACTAAAATATGAACATTTTATTTTAAATAAATGCAAAATACAAACTTTTGCTGCACATTATTCACATTTTCACTTTCACGGATGGATATATTAAAAGGGTGACACCCACTGACACACTGTGGCCCACAGTTTATCCTAAATTTAGAAGAAAAAGCAAATAGCCTAAAAAAGGTGCAAACTTACTGGTGAATCATTAAAGGGCTCATATGATGCGATTTCAATTTTTCCTTTCTCTTTGGAGTGTTACAAGCTCTTGGTGCATAAAGAAGACATATGACCCCTTTAAAACATCTCCACAAGGTTAATGAACAAATCCCTCTGGACGCAAGGTTAGTGAAAGAGACCCAAACTCGTCATAATAATAAATAAAAAAAAGTTCACTGAACATATTCCACAGCTTTCTGGATGTTTGCATGTCCCAGAATAGCTCATTTATTCAGAAGTTCAGAGAGAGGGCGGGGGAGGGGGGCATGAAGCTGACCTGCCACACAACTGGAACTGCCAGGAATGATCCTCAGATCCTATCCAACTAAACTCAAACACTGGACCCCACTAGAAAGAGTTCAGCAAGCGCTTAGAACCAATAAGCACACAGCACAGATGCACTCGTATCCAATCAGAGACCCGTACGAGCCCCGAACTGGGGCAGGGAGAGAGAGCATCATGGGTCGCGCGCAGCTGTGCGGATGTCTGGCCCAAAGCCACCAGAGTGACAGCCTGAACACATGGCCAGTGCTTCACTGCTGGGCTGCCTACACAATCTGAGCCCAGAAACTCAGTTAATTTGTTCTCACTGCATTTTTTTTTTTTTTCCACCCCTCATGATAATGACGACCTGTCCCAGATTCTGTGGTTATGAGAAGAATCATATCAGTTGTATGTCAAAACACAATCACAATGCACTTTGCAGACGGCTCGCCAGAGGAGAGCAGCGGGGAGAGATATCTCTCAATTTGCCAACAATTGAATATTTTATGGTTTCGTAAAGAAACTTAGTGTCTTTCATCCATTCTAATCCTGACCTCAAAATTGGGGTATTTTGGTTCCCAATCTATTTCTGCTGTTCTATAAGCCAGCTTCTGCATGGTTAAGTAGAGACAATGTTAAGACAAGCCTTTTAAGCCCATTAGCCTTATAATTCATATGTCTTGGCAAATGCTATTCAGTGTAGTCCAAGATCTGCTAGCACTATCTTCCTGCTGGCTTACTGGAGTGGGAGAGAGAGGGAAAGAGAGTAAGTAAGAGAGGTGGGAGGAAGTGCACGCTTTTCGCTCATGCTGAAGAGAGAGAGAAAAAGGGAGAGAGAAATGAAAAAGGAAAAGTATGCTCTAGCAGGCTGTCACGTTGAAGAATTTGTTTACCGTTTCCTGTCCTGTGATCAACACACAGTTCAAACGGACAACAGAGGAGATGCGGTGGGTGAAAAGGATTCTGATCTATTCTTCTGTTCCTGAGTGTCAACATCCTTTTAAAGGGACAGTTCACCCCAAAACAAAAATTCTGACATAATTTACTCACCCTCATGTTGTTCTAAATCTATGTGACACAAAAGGAAATATTTTTCAACAATGCTATCAAATGACTTCAGAAAACGAGTCACTTTTATGAGTTATTCACGCATAAAAACTTAAGACATGAGGCAGTGGACCTAAAGAAATGCAAGGTCTAGAGACGGTTTGACCTTTTTTTGTAACCTAAAGGCTGTGTTTTTAGAATGACATGAGTTTGTGAGACACTGAAAAAGATGCAATCGCAGCAGTCAAACAGTGAAACAAGTTTTCAGTCCCCATTAAAATGGCATGGAAAAGAGCAGCTTGAAACTAAATGACGGTGAGTGATTGAAAAAACAAAACAGAAAATGAAGTCCTGGCTCTCAGAAATTCCCCATAGGAAGCACTCAAAAACTTTTCTTGTTCTATCTGCTTTCCTTTTCATTATTGAGTTACACTCAGTCAAACAGCCATGGTTTTTTTTTTTTTGAGTGTCAGTTCAGATGTGGCCTTAGGGATAAAGGACCATACCTGGTCTATAATACTGTCGTGCCTGAATGATGTATTCACAGAACCGGTTAAGTGATAATCTGAAGAGCAATGTGAATTTATCTATCTGAATGACGGGGGCAAATGAGTGAGAGTGAGAGAGAGAGAGAGTGTGAGTGTGAGTGAGTGAGTGAGTGAGTGAGTGTGTGAGTGAGAGTGTGTGGGGGGGAGAGAGAGGGAGATGGAGAGAGAGAGAGAGAGAGAGAGAGAGCATGCACAGTGATTTTTCTCTCCCTCCCTGCAATCGGAAACCAATCCCTGATACTGCATGGAGATATGGAGAAACTCTACGACTAACACAGCCTAAAATAACTATTACAGCATGATATTTTCAATGAGTGTTTTTTTTCAATGGGAGTTTCTATTTGAATTCTGGTTTTAAAACCAGCAACATCCAAGATCTAATGTCTGGTTATGTACTTAGAGAAGAATTCATTCAGAACAAAGTCAATGGGTTTTAAATGAAGAAACAAATTCTCTCTTAAAAGAGACTCTTACAAGTGCCTGAGAGAGGAGAAAAATTAGGGGGAAAAGACTCATTATGCAAATTATGACGGAATTATGAGGCAAAGCTTTGTGGGTAATAGCCAAAACTCACTCCATGTACAGTGTTAATAAAGGTTTGCCAAAAAAGGAACAGCCTCGGTGCATTCAACATGACCCCACTAAAAAGAAAAGCTGAATTCATTGACAAAACAACAAATATCATTGTGGATTTCCATCAGAATTCTTAGGAACTTTTTTGCTTGTTTAGCCCTTGTCTTCCTATTACATTACATTTCATTCCTATAATAAATTATAGAAATCATACCAGTTGATTATCTGACTACTTTATCACAACGTTTATGAATTTGTGAACACTGAAATCAATCACCAACGTATTAGAGCCAACACAGTAATATATTACTTACTCGAGCAAATTACTCCTCTCCTCTCAACACAAGACAGCGTTAATTTTTCATTAGATTTATGTGTGAACAGCTGGATTTTATGATGGAGTTCACTGCGATCTGTTTTACACCATTAAGAGCCATTCAAAAATTTTAAAATCATACCTTTTATGTTCAAGTCAAATTTGCAAGTGCAAAAAAACTGTACATAGAAAGATAGATTGTACAGTACATGCCTAAAATTATAAAATGATGATGGATGTAACAATTTGAACATGCACATCTCAAATTCCTGTTTCGAGAGATTTCATAAAGTTTCATTTTATAAGTCAAATAACATTCACGTCTTATTTAAATGTCAGAGCCTTATGTTTCCCCAAATTGATTAAGTGATTTTCAAACCAACAATTCAGAGATGCTTTTGCTAATATAATGGTTTTCCTATACTAATTAACAGGATAAACATTAACTTATTTTTCAAAATAAGCCACTTTGTTTAACACTATGGGAATACATAACTTATCATAAGTGCTTATCAACTGACCATTGCACACCTGTCTTCTGTTCATATTAGGTAGTTTAATTTTTCAACAGAGCAATAAAGTTTTTTTATTGTGTCCTATAACTATATTTTAGAATTGCAACATTACAAATGTATTATTGTTTTAGTTTAATTTTGAGTGTTTATTCTACTTTATATTGTTTCCAAAACAATTAATAGCCTGTGGGCTTGCAGAAAACATTTCACTAACTCTTCAAAGTGACAAAGCTGAATTGGGGGGAAAAGCATCAAGTATATTATCTTAATAAATGCACGTGTGCACATATAGCCAAATGTAGCTAAATGAAAAGGAATCAATTCTGAGCTGATGAGAATGGTTTAACTGACTGCTTATGGATTGCGATCTGCTGCGGTTTGAGGCAGGACTCAGGAGTGATCGAGTTGCTGATGAATAGAGAGAAACGCGCTCTAATCCCAGATGGATTATTATGATTATGGCAAGGGGAAAGATCGCGGAGCCCGTTAACTTCGCTCAACAGGCAGTCACGCGAGCCGCGGCTCTGAGCGCGCTCATACCGACCACCAAAACACAAGCACATATCACAAGTTTAAAGTTCAATGCGGTCTCAATTCACTCACCTAATGCCGTGTACGGCTTCGTCCGCGTGTCTCGAAGGAAAACGACCCTCCGGGAAAGGTGAACAGGGTCGGGGATGTTTTATTTGGGTTGATTTGAGCTGGTCTCTGAAGGACGAGGTGAAATCACGGGGCTGGTCACACAAACAACAACGCCAGAGCAAATTACAAAAGGCAAAGACTTGGGGGAGGAGAAGTCCATTTGTTTCGTGTTCTAAACAACAGGCTCTGAGCCAAGAGTGGTTACCTTAGCGCCGATACTCGGTTGAGCAAAGCAAATATGTCAAAACTGGACCATTTAAATCCAACACACTGTGCTTGGCTAAAGCGCTACATGCAGTTCAAAGCAGTTACCTGAGGCGCATCGCGAGTTACAGGCGACACGACATGTAAGAGCTTTCAGAATATCATTCTCGTAACGAGTTTCTCGTTCAGGCAATGTCAGATATTTCCGTCTAAACGTAGGCTGTAAGTCATATCCCGCACTCGAAGACTGCATTTGGGATGTCTAAATATGAGTGAGCGTGTAGGTCAGTTTTGACACACTTTGTTATTCAATCACAGCTGTCCTCAGCCGCTCTTGTACGCCTTTACTGGGGGTCTAATTAGCGCGAGCCCCTCCAGGTGCCTTATATTAAGGCGCATGTGCAGCACGAGCGGTTTAAGAATGTCAATAACCGTCACGTCATATTCTCTCGCGTGCGACAGTGGCTTGGCTACGCGTGAATCTCTGTAATACTGGCTGAAATTACTGTCGGGAAATGGGGAAATACTTTATACCTGTGTGCCGGTGGCGCAGGGGTGCGCACAGGTGTTCACCGCGCGCCCGTCATGAGCTCGTGGCAGTTTCCCACACGCGCCCTGTTTGTTTGAATTCACCTGTGAGCATCTCTACTACACAACAGGCTTGTGTAGGCACATATTTTCAGCTGTACTTAAAATGTGTTTATTTAAATATTCAGGTGTTTATGTTTATAATTACTGATACTCATTTATTTCATAGTAGGCTGAAGTATTCATAACAGTTTACCGGCTCAATGTAAAAGGAACCACAACATAATAGCTATTTTCAGAATGAGCCATGAACTCCGAGACAAGGCATTTGCTTACAAATCTGCACGTTAGATTCCTAAAATGAAATTTGCTACCGGGTTGATTTCATCTATCCAAACAAACATCCGTGGATTATTTAATAAGGTCTGCGTTTAATGCAATTTATTATTTGAGTGAAACATCACATTTCATAGAGCTTTTGCTCAGGTTTATTCAGTGATTAAAAATGATACTTTTTTACTTCATTATCTCATTTGAGGAATTAACAATGGGATTTTCGCCCTTTGCTTACCTACACGTGTGTATCAATTAGACGCGTACAAGTCTGTTTAAATTAAGCAGCAAAGGTGTGAATAGGTTTTTCACGCATACAGTAATAAATACATAATATAAGGAAATATATCAGTCAATTACTATTTGTCAGACAATTATAACTCTTGTTATTTCATTGTTAATACAGACGTTTGCTGTAGCCTAATTGAGAGACCCTCTTTGAAAACAAATCACCCTCAAATTCTTTAAATAGTGAACTTGAACCCTAAGAACTGAAAAGGCATCGATGGTATTGTCCCATGTTGTTAGACGATCAGGAAAGTCAAGGTTTAAAAATGAAAGCAAACATAGCTGGGGTATTTTCGTTATGTTGTGGGTTTTTACAAAACAAGAATGAGGCTAGCCTGCTTCTAGGCAAATTAGTTAAGAGCAGTTATTTAAGGTGAAAACAGCACAAGTCAAATAGGAAAAGCTCAATGTTTACAGGTTAAATTATAGCAGAATATTAAAAAACCTAATGCTTAATCTTTACAACGTAGTCATTTATAGCATTTTGAATTTTGTCTGCACCGTTAATAAGCCATATCTAATCTGCTGCATATTATATTTTATGATACATTCATGTGTATTTATAACATAACATGTAAGAAAATGTAGGTACAGCATGTAAATCACATTGAGAGGCTTGAGAGGATATTTTTACACAGACTCCAGTGCTCAGAAATAGTCATAACTGACCTCTAGCGGTGGATAAGTTTTATTGCAGGCAGTAGTGAATTGTTCATTGACAGTCAAACTGCAGGACTCTCTCTCTCTCTTTCTCATGCACAGTCATGTATAGCTCATTGCCACGTCGGAAACACGGATCCGTCTCTTCCATTCCAAGCAAAAGAATGAAGGAAACAGTTTTAAAAGACACGCAAATTATGCATCCTGCGTCCTGTTCAAGCTGAACCATATCAGCGTTTTCCATCCGAGAAACTGCCCAGAACTAATCCTTCAATTTCTTACAGTCAGTGACACCCTCAATTAACTGTTTGGATTCATTTTACTCTCTCATGTGACAGGCTGTAACAAACCTGCTATCTGACCTTACATAAAACCATCTACTGTTATTTAAAATAAATAAATAATTTATACATTTAACAAAAAATAAAGCATGACGTTATTTAAAAAAATAGAAAATACGTAAAACAAAATAAAATAAAAAAATCATATGAATAATAAAAGTATGATCTGAAATGTTTAGAGAAAAAATATATTTTCTACAGTTTTATGTAGGTCTAAAGCACACTAAGTTCTCACTCTCAGAAAAATAAATAAAAACTGATACAAAAGCTGTCACTAGGGAAGAACCCTTTCAGAAGGTACTAATATGCACCCTTTAGATGTAAATAAGGTACAAAAGGTACCGCTCCAGTGACAGCTTTTGTTTTTTTCTGAGAGTGAGGCCTATATGAATATATAACTATTGATAAAGTGATAAATGTGAGCCTTATACAAAAATATTAGTTATTTTAATTAAAAAATAATGTTAAAAATTACTCAAGAAGAAACTAATGTTAACTGGTTAACTCAACTACCTTACCATATTCAGTTACACTATATTATAAAATAATATACTGGGGGGGGGG
>NW_015552565.1:63360-71523 GCF_001515605.1 Sinocyclocheilus anshuiensis
AGCTTAATGAATTAAGCTCATTCATTATCAAAAGTAAAAGATAATGAATGAGCTTAAATTTTTAAAAGAAAATGTGCATTTAACAGGGCAATGTGTATACTTGTACAGTAAAATATTGCTCAAATTAAGTATGAGTAAAAATTATGAATTGCGTAATTCATTATCAGTGGTTACATTACAGTAATAGCTCAAATAGGTTGGTACATTAACGTGACATAGTCATCAAAATGTCACCCTGTAATGCTTGTAACGTTTTTTTAGTGTGAAGTTCTGGCAATAATAGCTGCCAAATTTTTACTATAAACAACACAAAAAATTTTATTGTAAGCATTGTACAGTAAATGTTACATTGTAGGTCATCAATTCATGAAATTCCAGCTGTCATTAAATCCATTTGATGATATTTTCCATAATAAATCTGCTCATGGAGTAACTGAATGGCTTTATTAAAATTAAACAACCATCCCAGCTCAAAGGCAGTTCAGTTTCTCCTAGTAAGTGAATTCAGGAAATGAACAATATTGGTCTCACATTGTTATAAATGCCCTTGCTGCAATGTTCATTTTGGAGGTTCATTATTGGATTCTCTATATTATTTGTTGTGGTTTAAAGTCTTGCGAGTTTTGGGACCCCCATTTGTCTTCACAGAAGATAAGATGGGAATTTGGTAATCTTCCAGTCTGCTTTTCTTCTATATCTAAATAGCCTATCTGTGTTATAGGCACAGTGATTAATGCTGAAGGGATTTAGAGAGGAGGATACAAATGCAGACAGTCTCTCATCAGCCCATATCAAACAGCCTGGGAGATGTTTAATATATGTGTGTATTTGGTCTCCAGCTTACAGCTGTCTGCTTAAAGCTTTATTACTAAAGAATTATTTGGAGGGGGGAGAAAGCATCTCTTGATAGAGTGAATGACTAATAACTAAAGCCGACAGCGAGCGCAAAAACGTGCTTTCACACGCACTCGCGAGCGCACACACAGGGCAAGTGACAAGACCGCTCTGTGTGCACAACAGAGAAGTCAAAATGTGACATATTCTTGCTAGCGGTGGGATAAAACTCAATCAACCTAAACTGTCTTCCCTCAGACAAAATTACACACTCACACATGCAACACACACAAGCATATGCAAACTTAAGGTGATCCCACACAAACCGAGCCACAAAAATCCCACATTTTCTCATGCAGTGTCCGATATTTAGCCACGACTGTCATTAATGGCTTAGAAATTAACTATTAATGCTGTGCGAAAAGCGAATGCCACCACTAAAACGATACCTCACCTCTCCAGGTAAAACAGCAGCCCCACAACCCTGTGTGCTGCATTAGGGAGCAGCAGAGACAGAGAGACAGATTGTGTGAGAGTTGTGTCTAATCCCCATAAGCATCAAGGCAGCAGCTGCCGTGTACAGAAAGAGGGACTTTGTGGGGGGGTTGGGGTTCACAGTCACAGAGAAACACACTCGTCTCCAGCATCCAGTCCTATTGTGAATAATGTGAATAATAATAAGAATTTTAAATAGAATAAACTTGTTTCATTACAACTATTCTTATGCTAGTGAAAATGCTTCTTTTAAATTTAATAAAGTTGTTTTGTTTATTATAAATAACAACAATTATAATAGTCCTAAAATTCTGAGTGCTAGTAAAAATTCTAAAAAAAAACTTTTTTTATATAAAAACAAAGGTGTTTTATTCCTTACTGTTTTATTCGTTATTTTATTCATTATTATTTTTTTAAATAATAATAATAATTACAAGCTCTAGGAAACTTTACAATCATTCAGACTAATAAATAAAGCAAACTAAAATGAATAAACTAAATATCTGATGAAAAGAAAATATCAGTCTTTCTTAATTTCATATTTCATATACATCATAATTCTTTTAGATTTTTCAAAATCCTGAAACCTTCTGCTTCCAGGTTTATATTAAATTTTAAAACCGATTTGCGATGTGATTTCAGGCTTTTAGAATCCACTGTATGTTATGTGATCTTGCCTTGACCCCAAAGTTGCTACACTCTGAACAGTGGGATATACATCTATGTGAAGAATTTACTGGACCATACTGCCTATATCCTCTCATTCACAGCAAGATGACATGTGGTGATTCAAAATCTTTCAGGCCCAATCCAGTCTATCATCTCTCAAAGTAAAATCCGCCAAACCCAAGCTCTGAAACAAACTTGCACATGACAATAGAACAGCTGAAACATATTGTGATTCTGTAGACATCTGATAACTTCCATCCCATGTGATAAAGTGAAAACCGCCGGATAAACAACCCTGTTTACGACCTGGACACGTTCTGAGCGAGCTGGGCCTTTTGTCCCGTTCTGTTTTTGTTTGCGCTCCTCGGCGCCGCGGTCTCGTCAATCTTTCACCATTCAAGCTGATTAAAAGTGGACGATTTATGGTTAGCAAGGCATGGCAGACGGAGCTGAGGTCACAGCATATCAGCCAGTGACAATGGCCATTGTTTGTGCGCTCAACAGGAAGTGGCTGTGTGGGACTTCCTGCGGCTGATACCTAGGGTTGGACGGGGGCGGAGAGGTAGCCCGGCAGCCCCGTGGCCGATCACATTGTTCCAGGTAGGATCTCATGGTAACATCAGTCCCTCGGGAATGTGTGTTTTCCACCAAATTGGCCCAGTCCCACAACCTTAATATAGAGCTGATGAATACAGTCCCATCTAAACCAATGTAGTCGCCAACGAGTGACAAACAGAGAGAGGCAAACAAAAACACAAACATGAAAGCATCCAGCATCTATTTTTCCTATACAAGATTTTATACATATAGTATTTGTATGTCACTGTTAAAGGGGTCATATGATGCGATTTCAAGTTTTCCTTTCTCTTTGGAGTGGAGCTGGCCAATCAGAGCAGACTGCGCTTGTCGGAAGGAAGGACTATGTAGAAAACGAAGCGTTTGAGAGAGGCGGGGCATATAGGACCTACAATAATGTACAGTATTTGAAAAATAATGTGTTTTTTGAACATTAAAGCATGTCACCATATTCTGATACACCAAATACACAAAATAATGATCTTTAAAAAAGCATCATATGACCCCTTTAAGGTCAACCTGTTGAAACTTCTAAATTCATGTTTTCTTTCTTTCTTTTATCTATGCTATATGAAAACTTTGATCATTCCTTTCAAAGAAATTTCACTACATTTTCACCCATAATAACGCAACATTCCTCACCAACGAGACCCTTTGACCGCTAAAGTGTGTTCTCGAATCCCAAAAGGCTTTAACCTACAAAAGCTGGTTTTTGTTGGCAGATTGCAGCTTTCACACCCACATTAGCTGCAACATGCGGTTGTTCGGCGGATCCACTCGAGAACAAATGCCTAGGAATTTTCTGCAATAACCCCCCTGTCCAAAGCCATCCCGAAGGGCTCGGAGACATATTTACTCTCATTCCTGCAACGGGGCACGGTTCTTCACAACAGCACCTTTTGTGGCAAGCATTTTTCTATTAACCTTTAAAGAATGGAAGAGGATATAGAGAATAGGACAAACAGACCGTGTTGGCGGGCAGTGTTAACGTCGTGCGACAGATGTGCAGATGGTGTGTTACAGTAAGAGATCAAGGCGAGAGAGAGAGAGGGAGCTTTTATACGCCACTCAAACGTTTCTCGTGCCTTTAAAACCCCTCCAACCCATATTCGGCTCACCAGACCGACTGATATTCAGCGCAGGAGATCTGACGCTCGAGTGTGGCCATATTGACGACTGTTTGTTCTCGATAAGAGCGCAATCTTAATGAGAGGAATCAGGCCCTTTGCTAAAAAACAAAACTAGACGTGTTAGTCTGACAAAGGCCTTATGTGGGAAACATTTTACCCCACCGCCACCATCCACTGACGAAAAATACCCATTCAGTTGATTCATTGGACACAAAGAACAGAATTTTTATCGGTCAAAAGCATCCACATCTGTTGATTAGTCGTGAGTCACTCAGCTTTGACTATATATAGTATTGCATCTGACATTTCCTAGTGTAAACATCCACTGGGTTTGTTTGTCATACCTCTAGTCTAAATGGGGGAGAGCTCTTATGAGGCAGACTGTCCTTCTTCTCCCTTTGGGACAACTGCCAAGCACAGGGAACTAAATATGGCTGGCTGCTGTCACAGTAATTCAGTTATGGGTGTATTAACATACAATGGGTGTGATTCATTGAAGAGAGCCTTAATCAAGCTAATAAGCATGATTTGCTTGTGTTTTTCGCTCATAAACGCTGAGATTTCTAAACTGGTCTCTGAATGGTGATGAGCATTTGTTTAAAGGGGTCATATGATGCGATTTCAAGTTTTCCTTTCTCTTTGGAGTGTTACAAGCTGATTGTGCATAGATAAGATCCCTGAAGTTGCAAAGACTAAAGTCTCAAAACCAAAGAGATTGATCTTTAAAAAAAGCATCATATGACCCCTTTAAAGACATGAAACTCTTCACAAAGATCTATCCGGCTCAACTTGGTTGGTTGCAACTGTGTCTAGGTGGGGGGGGGAAGCTCAACGTTCATGGTCCAAGAAGTTCTGAAAAAAATAAAAATAAAAAAAACTATTATCCTGATGTTGTCATCCTTCCAGTCTTTTCTGATCCAGGATGCGGAGTATTATTTAACAAGATTTCTACAGTTTCTGAAGAAAGTTGTAGCAGTGGTGTTTACTCGTACAAGAGTTGCCAGGGCGTTGCTAGGGTGATTAGATTGGTTGCTATGTGGTTATTGACTGACTGAGAATAAAGATGTTTATAGACAAATGAAGGTTTTGTACAAGATCTGTTATGCAGCTTCTCCAGGTCATCAATCGATCAAATCAAACAATTAAATGATTAAATAATCAATTGATTAAATAATTAATTTCAAATATATGTTATACATTTTATGTTTTATTATTATTTTATTGTTTAAAAAAAAACACCTTACAAACGGCCCTTGTTCAAGATCTGTTATGCAGCTTCTCCAGGCCATCAATAAATTAAATAAATACATTTTATTATAAAATAAAAAACTATAATATTTAAGTTTACTATAGTTATTTATATTTTTTATAGATATATATATATTTTTATGTATGGTCTTTATTTATTTAAAGAAAAGAAAAGAAAAAGAAAGGAAAACACACACACCTTACAAATGCATCATGCAAACCTGAAAGGAGCATGTAAACTTGTGAGCACAAATGTATTCTGTTCCCTAGATTTAGCTTTGGGTCTTTCATCGGCCATTTCATCTGCCAGACAAAAAAAAGTTTGATTTGAAAAAAAAAAAAGGACCCAAAACTACACCATTTATGATGTAACATCCACATTGGTAGCACATGCAACACAGAAACAGTACGGGACAAATTACATGCCGAAATTTAATCGATTGTGTTGCATATTACACCTGATGTAAACATAACAGTTTTGCCACTCATCTGTTCTGAATGAGCAATAGCTGTATTTTGCCTCAGTGTATTAAAAGTCGGTGTCAGTGAGCGCAAGAAGCTGGGAGGATGTGGAAATATTGTGTGTTTGGGCTGGGGCCTGTGTCAGTCTCTGTGAGTCAGGCAGGCTGGTGTTGGGGGCATGGAAGAGCTTCTGCAGCGGGCCGCCCAGGCCCTGAAAGAGCTCTTTGTATCCCGTTCTATTTTCACAGGAAACGGCTGCCCCTTTTCGTCTCCTATGGGGAATATGTAACTGTGGTCACCTAATCAAACTTAACACATGGACAGGGGGATGGAGAGAAAGAAAGAGCGAAACCGTTAACCCGGCAGCTACAGTTTAACAAAACACAGACACACAATGGCTTGTTTATGTCCTTCTACAGCTCCTTTTCTCTTTCTTAATTTCCCCGTCTCTTTCATTCGATCCTGCTTTTCATAAATCCAACCATGATGACAGGCTGTTGTTTTATGACATGAAAGATAGGTATGCAGTCTTATTTTAAACATTAGGAAACGCTAGGGTGGGTTTAAAACCTATCCACCCACTCACAAACACACAGACGCCCCTCACAAGCTTAAAGAGAGACTCCCTCTGATACTCCATCAGGGATTAGAGCAGCAGATCCAGACCCTCGGATTAACACTCTGCCAATCCAGAGCGAGAACGCATGTGAGACGGAGATAGACGGGAAAAAGAAAGTTAGGGAAAGAGAACAACCACTGTGAGCCAATTGTATTATGGTTGAATATGCCTAGAGCGGTTTTATACTGCACAGAAGCCACATCAGTGCAAATATATCACATGTTTGCACAGAGGCAGCATAAATGTATTTGCACGGATTCACAATATAGGAAGCAGTGGATCACATGCAGATATTGATGGTTGATTAGCGTAGTGTGTACAGTGGATTGAACATAAGGCCCTGTCTCAAACGCTGCACTAAGCACCTGTGGTTCTTCTCAAAATTCTTCACTTTGGTTATGTAATGCAGCATTCTACATTTTTTTGCTGTGGAATCACTTTGCTCTTGTTTACAGGATGTCATGGTCCGTTTACTGATTGGTTTAAAATTAACATAACTTTAGCCCCTGCTGGCAGATGTTGTAACTACACCATTCTGAAAATACTGGAAAATTATACAGCACAACTGTTTTCAACATTGATCATAAGAAATCAGCATATGAGAATGATTTCTGAAGGATCATGCAACACTGAACACTGGAGCAATGGCTGCTGAAAATTCAGCAATGCTAACGGAAGAATAAATTACATTTTAAAAAATGTATTAAAATAGAAAGGATTTTAAATTGCAACACTATTTTACAGTATTAAGGTTTTCACTGTATTTTTGATCAAATAAATGCTGCCTTGAGCATAAAAGATTTCTTTCAGCAACATTAATAAATCTTACCAACCCCATGTTTTTGAATGATACTGTCATGTTTTAAAAATAAATAAATAAAAAATTGTACATGTATTCTTTTGGAATTCTTTGGAAAATGTATTCTAAATTGGAATGGATTGATTTAATATTATAAGTCTTACAGACCCCAAATTTTAGATTGACAGTGTCATGTTTCTTGCAAAAAATAAATAAAATAAATGAAAAATGAAATTCAATAATTAGCGATATTCTTATGGATAAAAAAAAACTGTCATTCAAAAAATAGTCATGTATCTTGATTAAATACCTTTTTTTTTTTTTTTTACAAAGCTTGTTTTTCACAAACAATGTTTTATTGAATGCCCATCAATGAAGATTATTTTTTATTTTTTTAATCAATAAAACGTAATATATAACATCGTTGCTAATGGAGGAGGGGCCTGGTTCATGGTTGGTGTGGTAAGGACAACAGATTTGTGATATGCAACACTAAAGAGGGTTGACAACAGAAGACGTTCAAAGATGAACAATGAAAATGCTCAAAAGGAAGAGCTTCAAAAGTCACGAAAAGAAACCCCTTTACACCCTTGAGTGAGTCCACACTGGATTTCACAAAAGCGGCAGATCTGTGTGGGAAGCAACCCTAGAAGCATCATACAGACAGGGTCTGGTGATTGAAGTTTAAAAAAAAAAACACCTCTTTCTACCTCTGTCCTAGCCGTGACCTTGACCTGTTCCCCTCTGTGTTCACTGTCTGTGTGCTCGACAGCTTCACAATTCTCTTCTGTCCCAAATGAATAGGACCCAGGAACACAGGCTGCATGAGTGTAGGCTTTCTGAAACAGGGTTATGCGGGTCATTCTTCAAGCAATTAAGGGCTTTTTTGTCTCATTCATTTTAAAGAAATGCCAATTACAGAAACATTCGCTATATATTAGAGTCACATATACTTATTCTTTAGAAACTGCTGCTATTGTCCAACTGAAAAACTTCAAATCAAAATATTTTGGCACCAGGATAAACAAGCAATTACTCAATTCAACCTATGAAAGAAAGGAGTAATTTTCCTCTACAAGAGTTATTTGTAGAATATTTAAGTTATTTTTCTTTGAAAAAAAGAGAAATAAGGCAAAGCAATGAGGGTGGAACAAGTTTTGAGATGAAGTCTTGAATATGGAAACAAGAGTGAGAATAAATGGTGGATGAGCAAATTGAAGAAGAAAGAAAAGAGGTGGGATGGAGGGAGAGGAGGAGGAAGGCAACACAAAGTCCCATGGCTGCCTCGGGGCATTGTGCAAAATTGATGGAGAGGATCAGAGACCTCACAC
>NW_015552565.1:71553-112429 GCF_001515605.1 Sinocyclocheilus anshuiensis
ACACACACACATACACATACACATACACACACACAACACACACACACACACACACACACAGAGCACCTGAGACTCCAATCTCAGACCTCTATCTATGCTTCTCCCTCTCTAACCTTTATAGATAACAATGCACTGTGAAGAAAGCAAGAACTGAAATTTTCTTAAACTAAGTTTTTTTTTTTTTTTTTTTTACCCGTTTTGCCTTTGCATGCATTAATCATGCATATGCCAAGTGGCTAAAAGACACATGACACCGTTCACACAGGACACATTCTGTTCTGAAAACTCAAGTCAGCATTTGCTTTTGTATGGGGAAAAAATTCTGCAATAAAAGTGAACAAAACTTTTCCTTTTGTGTTCTACGGATGAATGAAAGTCATTTGGTTTGAAACAACACAAAAATGAGTAAATGACAAGAGAATTGTTATTTTTGGATGAATTATCCCTTTAACATAACTGGTGAAGCTGGTTGCGCCGGGAAATATTGTTGGTTAAGCTAGTCAAAAAGCCTGGAGGGAAAGAAAGTACACCAGCATCCACAACACAGCATATGTTGGTGGTGTTTTCAGCTGGGAAATACATACCTCTGTCACTTTTTCAGTATCTCTTTCTGTTTTTCTGTATGATTTATGGTAGACTTGAAATCGTGGACTTGATCAAATCATGTTCTCTGCTAAGAGTAAGACAGCTTTGGGAGTTTTTTTCCATAAATCTCTGTCTGTGGAACAAAACCAATGGAGAAAATAAAAAATAGACAATTAACATATATATATATATATATATATATATATATATATATACACACACAAACATTTGTGTAAAAAATGGGTCATTCTAAAGAGCTCAGTGAATTCAAGCGAGGTACTGTGATAGGATGGCACCTTTGCAATGAGCCAGATTGTGAAATTTCATCCCTACTAGACATTACATGCTCAACTGTAAGTGGTATTATTGAAAAATGGAAGAACACGTAAAGTCACAAGAGCTGAGCGCATGGTGGGTTAAAGCAAAGTCCCTTTAAGGCAAGTCATGTCACTCGGCGGCCATCTTTGAAACGCCTCTCGGGCATGCAAGTGCAGGAAATGCAGAAGAAAATCTTACATAATTCATAACACGCTGCTTCAGTGGTCTCCTTTCTCGCTGCTCTCCCTGTCTCTCTCTCTCTACTGCCGCCCCATGTGTAAAGCAAGTTCTATATTTAAGTGCTGTAGCGCCTGCTCAGATAAGCAGAATTTGATTCAGTGTGATGGGAAGAAGTTATGTAACGGGGAAGGAAACTAGATAGTGGTGAAACGGTTGAGTTTGGATTATCAGTTCAATTACAATTTTAACATTATAAGTAATGTATAAAAAACTGTTTTTAATGTACAGTAAAACAAGATGTATCATTATGGATCTATTTCTTTGTATACATTTCAAAATACTTTATAATGGGCTAAAAAAATATTTTTTTTCTGAGTGCATCACACAAACAAAAAATATGGTCTGATTTTTTTTTTTTTTTTTTTACCCGTTTTGCCTTTGCATGCATTAATCATGCATATGCCAAGTGGCTAAAAGACACATGACACCGTTCACACAGGACACATTCTGTTCTGAAAACTCAAGTCAGCATTTGCTTTTGTATGGGGAAAAAATTCTGCAATAAAAGTGAACAAAACTTTTCCTTTTGTGTTCTACGGATGAATGAAAGTCATTTGGTTTGAAACAACACAAAAATGAGTAAATGACAAGAGAATTGTTATTTTTGGATGAATTATCCCTTTAACATAACTGGTGAAGCTGGTTGCGCCGGGAAATATTGTTGGTTAAGCTAGTCAAAAAGCCTGGAGGGAAAGAAAGTACACCAGCATCCACAACACAGCATATGTTGGTGGTGTTTTCAGCTGGGAAATACATACCTCTGTCACTTTTTCAGTATCTCTTTCTGTTTTTCTGTATGATTTATGGTAGACTTGAAATCGTGGACTTGATCAAATCATGTTCTCTGCTAAGAGTAAGACAGCTTTGGGAGTTTTTTTCCATAAATCTCTGTCTGTGGAACAAAACCAATGGAGAAAATAAAAAATAGACAATTAACATATATATATATATATATATATATATATATATATATACACACACACACATTTGTGAAAAAAACGCCTCTCGGGCATGCTAGTGCAGCTCCTATCTCTTTGAATGGGGAAACATCAAATTCTCCAAAACTGTTCACCAAGTTTAAGATTAAATTTCATATTTGAAATCATCAATGAAATCTGACAATAACTGTCTCATAAATGTTGTTTCTTTTGCTCAAATGGCATTAAAAAAAGCTTATTTTTCAGGCTAGACCAGCCAGTGCACATGTGCAGTCCTGAGCTCACGTCTCAGAACACTGACTGTTTCTATAGAAACGAGGACTTCTAACGGCAGCTGCAGTGACGCGCTGACTTTACAGATTAGCGATTGGCTCTTTTACTCAGAAGGCGGGCCTTCGTTCGATAGAGCGGCCATACTGAGCGTCTTGGGTATTCTATAGTCTTTGGATAAAGTCACCAATGCTCTGCTGATTCTATAGCTGAAGATTTCCAAATATCTACTGGTATTAATATAAGCACAAAATCTATATGATGGGAGCTTCATGGAATGGGTTTCCATGGCCGACCAGCTGGAGGGGATGAGAGGGGGGATGAGTATGGATGGAGTGGTGTAAACCATGCCGCCACTGGACTCTGGAGCAGTGGAAATGTGTTCTGTGAAGTGCTGAATCATGCTTCTCTGTTTGGCAATCTGATAGGTGAGTCTGGGTTTGGCGGATGCAGGGAGAATGTTCCCTGCCTGACTACATTGTGCCAACTGTAAAGTTTGGCGGAGGAGGGATAAGTGGTATGAGACTGTTTCTCAGGGTTTGGACCAGGCACCTTACATCCAGTGATGGAAAAGCTTAATGCTTCAGCATACCAAGACATGTTGAACAATGCTATGCTTCCACCTTTGTGAGAACAGTTTGGGGAAGGCCCTTCCAGCATGACTGTGCCCCAATGCACAAAGCAAGGTGCATAAAGACATGGTTGGATGAGTTTGATGTGGAAGAACTTGACCGGCCCATGCAGAACCCTGACTTCAACCCCATCAAAGACCTTTGGGATGAACTAGAATGGAGACTGCGAGCCAGACCTTCTCATCTCAAAACACTCCAAAATCTTGCGGAGAACCCACCCAAAAGAGTGGAAGCTGTTGTAACTGCAAAGGAGGGAACAACTCCATATTATTGTCCATGTATTTAGGATGCAATGTCATTGAATGGTCAGGTGTCCCTCATAGATCGCATACTATGTTGCTGTTCCTTATAAAGTTATCATGCACTAGGAAAAAAGATTTATTTACTCGCCAAAGCCCATTTTTTAATGTGTATTTGGCACTTTGCAAGCATTAACTCTGAACCCTGGTAGCTATAAGTCAATTTGTTATCAGGTGAACTGTACTGAAAATCTAGAGAGAAACCTACTGACTGCACCCTCTGTGACTGGTAGGCAATAAAATTGCTGTAATGTGAAACTGAGGTTCTTATTCTCTCATTTCCCTCCAAAAACAAACCTGTCTGAATGGTTCACCACAATAGACAATGTGCATTTGTTCAACTGCAACTACTCTCTTTCAAATCTAATCTTAGAGTGTGAATATTCAGTGTCACGGTGCAGCTCTAGTGCTTAGCATTAACAATTAGCACTAGCAAGCAGAATAATCATTAGCTCTTCTGCACAGTGAGAGAATGGGATCTTGTTTCTGCGCTGGCATGTCCAGGCGCGCGATAATGCCCCTGGTTGAAATGCCCCATGGCTCCTTGACATAGCGATGGTTTGCTGGATGGCTGAGCTGGCACAGAGATGGCCAATCTGAGTCACACAAAAAGAGAGAGACCGACACACACGTCTGCCGCTTACACACCCACCTGCAGCAAAAATGGCCGCGCCAAAGCCCCAAAGAGACTTACTCACCAGTGAGACTTCTCTCTCATTCGTTCAGCCAGATCCCAGGCAGAGGCCACCCTCCCCTTTCTCTCCTCTGCTCCTGAACCGTATCGGGCCCCCCATGCTCAGACAAGGCCCCTGTTGATGGAGATGATTGGAAAGACGGTGAAACCGCTAGACTCTCAGGAAGGGCCAGGGATACAGAGCCACAACCAAGTCATCTGTTAGCAATCGAGCAACGGGGGCCTGATATTAAAGAGTCATGCGGGTCACAGATTGAGGTCTCTACGCCCCATAAGGAGCCCTACTGTTTCAAGACACTACTTTCCAGTTGCAAATAAGTGTCGGGAGGGTTTTGGAAAATCACTATACAGTGTGTTTAAGAGAAAAGACTTTTGTAATGACGTAAATGTAATTATGGTACCAGTGGGTGGCTTGAGTGGTTTAGAAAACCCAAGGAACAAGTTGCAATGGTGAATTTATGTTTGTAAACACTTCCAAGTAGCCAAGCAGCACTGACGGATGCTTTCAGACCAATTTCTGATCTGCAATCCAAAAAATATTCAAGGTAATTTTGTGTATGGACGGAGGAAAATTGTGAAAAGGGTGGGGGAAAATCCTTAAATATGACAGGAGACGTTAAGTTGCTGTCCCTGACAAAAGTATATGGAAAATGAGTGAGGCGTGATTCTTTTCCTACATTACCACAAGGCCGTGTTAAGCCTTTGAGTGTGAAAAAATGGGCTAAAACTTCAGCAAAGGCAGATAATATGAGAGAAGAGCGGATAAACGCAGATCTAAAGGTCACAACAACGCAGCACAAAAACGCGTCAAGGGCCCAAAGCCGCTCTTCATCAAACCCTGTTATTTAAACATTAAACGCAACAGTGGAGGGGAGAGGCATGAGATGATGATGATTTGCGATTTAATGATTCCATCACCATATTAGGAGATTAAGATGTCCGTGGAAATAGATTAGTTCTACATCCATTTTCACTCTGACTGACAGAGACCCAAAAAGCTCAGAGACGGAAATATGAAGAATGAGGCGTGCTGTGACAGATTGTGACCTGAAGAGCGCCAGTAAGAGAACTACCGCCACCTGCTGGTGGTGACAGGAATATATCAACTGTATTTTTTTCAACTGGGAAGTAAGCTATTTCCTGTGAACGTGTGAAACTTCCAGTTCATTAGCTGCTATTCAGTAGTTAAATAAATAGAAGAATAATAAAGTACAGTAAATTGTAAAACCATGTGCTCAAACCAGTGTGTTTATGATCATAATAATAATAAATTAAAATAATATGTAAACAAAATGCCAACTTGCAACTTCAGGGAGCTGACACTGGAAGCCTCACACATCCAACATTAAAAATGGCCTCTTATGTTAAAAATAAAGTTGATAGCCCATTTGTCATATGGACTACTTTTACGGAGCTGTTTTAGCATTTTCTGACTGTAGCCAAACTGTTTTTTTTTTGTCTGGAAGCCTGTGTGAAGATTCTTCAGAAATATCTAATTTGTTTTCCAATGAAGAAAGAAGGTCATCTGGATTAGGAACTACACGAGGGTGAGTAAATGTCCAGACCATCATCTGATCGCACCCATGGACATTCACAGGCTCTTGCACTGCCCGAATAATCAAAATGAGGCTGCGAAGTGTTGAAGAAGTAAGGGAACTATTATTAAATGATCAAATCTTCAGTGCTGACTCGCTCTTCTCGAAGCCATCAACTTCAGCGATCTCAAGTCATTACGCTTTGGCTTATGCGAGGTTTAATTACAAGAGCGTGACCCTCCTTCTGCTGTTCCCGATAACATCAGCGATGTGGCGGAAACGGTCACATGCTCAAACACGCTGAGGCTCAGGAGTCAATTAGTCAAGAGTACAAAGGAGACTTAGAAGGATGAGGAAAAGACAAATAGAAGACGAATTCTGCAAAGGATATAAACAGCAACTTGGGCAAATGAGGGGGGTGGGGGGACAAATGCAAAAGGAAACAACGCTGCAAGTTCATTCATTAGAATTTCAAATCGGACAAACTTGAGATGACAGCAGCGTGCTTGTCAAATCAGATCATGGCCTAGCAGAGCGGAGAACCTCCCGGTGCTTGAAGCTAAAAGCAAGAACAGCTCATCGCAAACAGCTTCCTGGGGACTGTGTGTGTAATGCGCATATGAGTGTAAGTGTGTGTGCAATTACTGCAGCATGTAAGACGTCTTCATCGCCTTTGATTACTGCGGCCCGCCTTTTTCCCGCCTGTCCACCCTGAGATGTCACTCTCCCCCTAAATGAGAAGTGACAATTAAAACGTTCTCTTAAGGCACTCAAAATCAAGACATGCTGGCAAGGCTGGCGGAGTGCCGTTCACCATGGGGCCGGAGCTAGCGAGGTGAGATGCCACAGTCTGATCTGCCCCCCGGGCATGGAATCAGGCGTTAAAGTGATGATGGCTGTCCGCAGGCCCAGCACCAGTGGGTAAGACAGAGTAACACACGCACTTATGGAACTGGAGGGTCGGTGAAGAAAGAGAGAGGGCTGAAAATGTGTCTTTAATGCAAAGGAGGGAGAATATTAAGGACTAGATTGACTGTGCTACATCAGATGCTGTGGGGTAAATAAAGAGAGAGTGAGAAAGTGAGAAAGAAGATCTCAAAGGTTTAGCTGAGTCAAGCCAATTTCACAAAGCACATCTTCCATCAGTCAAAATGGTTGGGGATCAAGAACCAAGAATCAAGTACCTTTATAAAGAAATACTGGAAACAAAGAACTATCATTTCATTAATGCCTGTGGATGAAACGCTGTACTAAAATACACTTACAGTGTTGTCTGTATTACTATTCAGCAGCCCTTGATAATAGCGCAACTGAAGATGTTCGATTCCCAAACTAATGACTCTTATGAGCGGCTCATTTTAGTGAATCAAACAGCTGAGATTTAAACCTGTGTAGTTACTGATTGGTTGTTCATATCAGTGCTGCTATTGTTAACTAAAACTACTAAAACATTTTTTTTGTTAATTGAAATGAAGCTGAAACAAAATAAATACATCTAAATATTAGATGAAACACGTACATTTAAGAAATTAAAATTAGACATGGTGCATTGGCAACTAAGTGAAACTAAATAAGTTTAAATTAATTAAGTTGAAGTACTAAAATTACTACAATTAAAACTGAAATATATAAATTGAAGCTAAATAACTAATAAAAAAAACAAAAATGGCAAAAGCACATACAATTACTACAACTAAAAATATAAAAATAAAAGCTAAATATTAATGAACACTAATAAACCTAAAATAATAATGGTTCATATGACAACATTTAAAGATAGAAATTTTGTCAGTAGTTTTATTTTATAAAAATAAATGAATCAATAAAATGTTACCATATTTTTTTAAACTGTTAGTATTATTTATACACACACACAATATGTAGTTAATTTATGCGACTTCGAAATATAGACTGTAGAAAGTCATTAAAATGCCTATGTAAACATACCTTTTGCAAGAATTGTTTGAAATTTACTATTAAAATTAAATAATTGATTTTCTCCAAATATATTTTCTCAAGTTCTAAAAGAATCAATAATGGAATCACTAGAAAACTGGAACTGGAACCAAAATAAATAAAAACCTTCTGGGAGCACATTTCTGCATGTCGACTTCTGCTTTAGCATTGTACTTCTCACATATTAGGGAAACGCTGTATGGGACAACTAGCTATATTGTGATGTACTTTGGATGAATTGCTTCTGCTTTCATTATTCTCACATATAAGTAATTTTTGATTAAAGCAATCTGAATGAATTAATGTAAATATACATTTCCTGGCAAAAACACACCACTGCTTACAGAAGAAGAAAGCTTGAGAAAGGGATATGGATTTGGCTCTGTGTGTGGGACACAGTAGAGAAAGAGAGGTTGTTTGGGCAGGATACCAGGTCAGTCAGTAGACAGCTGCAGCACTGAGGGAGATAAAGCCAAACTAGCCTGGCCTCAGTGAGGGCACAAAGATCCAGACCCCCACCCTACAGAGACCAAGGTTTCAGAGCACAGCCAAAGAAGGATCCATTTCAGATTTATCCAAACTCTTTAAAGTAGAACAGAGGTCATCGACTGGATAGGATGAGAACAAAGGGGCATCACGTCGAGGCTTACCGCTGTTGTACCTTTGCAGAGAAAAATACAGTTCCCAGAGACCTTGGCACAGCCACTGAGCAAAAGATAAGCACATAAACATACAATATCTGTATTACAGAGACTCCAGAAAGTATTTGGACATTTTTTTTTAAATGTCTGAATGTCATTAAATGAAATCGCAAACTATCAAAGCAAGAGGGATCTGCAAGCCAATGGATGCTAAAACTTTTCTGAGCTTTTCTGGTGTCAAGGCAGATGGAAGCCCATTTCTGTTTAAATAAATTACATTTAATAAAGGATTTGTCACATTATTTCTCTAATGTGACATTTCTATAACATTATATCTCCCAATTTTGACTTTATATGTCACAATTATATATTTTGTGAATTTATCATACCTGTGACTTTATATCTCAAAATGTTTTATCTAAAATTGATCTATATGTTGTAATTCGACTTTATATCTCACAATGTGACTTGATTTCTTATTTTAAACTCACAATTGCCTGTTTTTTATATAGGTGGAAATGGATTAACTATGAACATTCCACTAACGTTTGACAACCAAATACTTTCTGTTGCCATTTTGAACATTATATCTATTGTTTTGTCATTTGAAACCTTAGAAACTGTGTTCGAGCTACATTAATTTGATTATATTACGCACTGACGTACATTTTTTAAGGTGACTTAAGTGACCAAATACATTTTGAGGCCACTGTAGACAGAGACAACAAACGTCCGATGCCCGAAAGGAGTGAGCGCAACAACTAAACACAAGTTTCTGGACGCTTTCCATGTTACATTGTTTAAGCCGAGATTTACAGGAACGTTTAGACGGCGAGTGCCCGCTGGTTTGGCACGGTCAGTCGTTTGCAGATTTAATCTGATCTATTATGCTGATGAGTTTGACTCGTTTCCAGAGCCTTCAGTGGCTTCACACTCACACAGTGAGCTGGCAGCAGACTCCATCACCTGCGCTGGTGAGCACACCGACACTTTGTCACTCAGTCACACCTGATACGAGTCCAAAAGCAGGTTGTTCACACCAATTCTAGTTCACTTTCTCTCCTCGAGCGTGCCAGAGAACTCTTTTGTCTCTGGAAATTTAAGTAAGAGGAGGTGTGCTTCTCTTCCTTCCTGGGATCCTTCGCGTGTATGTGTGTGCGTGTGTTTGGAAGAGAGGCATGAATGAATTAATGATGTCTAAAGTAAGGAGGGCATGTTATAATGATGAATGTGTGTAAAGTGTGTTCATAGGACAGCGGAGCAGGAAGTAAGTGTGAGCGAGTAGAGCTCAGCTTCAGCCCTGCAGCTTCTAAACTCTAAGAGACGCTCTCCAGCGAACCCTCTCATATATCATCACAATACACAGTCCCAGCACTCCTCTCCCTCATTCCTATGCGCTCTCGCTCCACCTTCAGCATACATGCACATTTTCTACAAGATGTTTTAGAATGTTATAGACTGGAAACTAAAGCATAACAAAACATAAATGGATAGTTCAATCACAAATGACATTATATACTCACCCAGCATGTCGTTCCAAGCCTGTAGGACTTTCTTTCTTCCCTGGAACGTGAAAAATACAAGTTTAGCAGATGGTCCCAGGGTGCTCTTTTCTCTGCAATGTCCAAAAATGCATAACAAAGGAATTTTAAAGGTATATTTTTAGTGAATAATGAGTTCTTCACACAGCGCTATTACATGGCTTCAGAAAACTAAGCGCACATGTTGTGTGGATCACTTATGGTGCTTTTTGTTGGGTTATATGGGTTTGGAACAACATGACAATTTTCATTTCAGATTGAAGGAACTATTCTTATAAATGTGTGTATGTGTACTGAGGTTTCATTCTAAATGCTAAATATAATGTATAATAAGCTGATTTACAATATTTACAAGATTTCTATATTGAATAAATGCAGTTCTTTTTAACCCTCTATTCATCAAAGAATTTTGACAAGAAATTTTAACCACAGAAAAATATTACTTAACACAACTGTTTTTACTATTGATAATAACAAAAAAAAAAGAAACTTAAGCACCAAATCAGCATATTAGAATGATTTCTGAAGGATCATGTGACACTGAAAATAGGAGTAATGGCTGCTGAAAATGCAACTTTGCCATCACAGAAATAAGTATCATTTAAAAATATATTAAAATAAAAAAACAGTCATTACAAATTGTAATAATATCTCACAATACTACTGTTTTTTTACTGTATATTTGATCAAATAAATAAAAATCTTTTGAATGGATGAAACACTACTACAGAAACAAATAGGGTCTCTCTACACTACAAATCAAACCCAATAAATCAAACGCCACTCATTTGAACCCAAGATGAAAAAAAGGAGAAAAGTGAGGGATGGAATGTCACTGAGCTGAGGATAAGGTGCTAGGAAGTATTTTTTCATGATTTTATATCAAATGCAAAAAAACTTGACCATTATTGTGTTGTCATTTTTTGATATATATGGAAGCCCGTTTCCGCCACTGAATAAAAAATAGAAAAAAAGGTAATTTTTTCACTCACTCAGAGGTCACCAGAAACCTTGCGGTGTTCTCTCCATGACTGCAAAAGGACAAAACAGCCAAAGGCAAATCTGTAAACTCAACTACAGGAAATAAAAAATTAAAAAAAACAGACAACCAAAAACAAAACATCCCCCGTCCAGGACAGCCATGAAGACAAATCCAATTATTTGTGTCTCATGTTGCAAATTTGTTCTAATGGATGGAATAGGAAAATAAATAAGTGCCTGCAAAAGGAAACAAAGGGATGCGATTTCTAATTAACATGAAAGAGAGACGTGTTAGTAAACCCATCTTTCATCCTTCTCCTCTCCTCATAGCCGGCACATTTGTTTGTGCCCGAATGTTGTCTTTTAGAGGGAAGCGTGTTTCCGTTTCGCCAGCAAATTAAATGTCAACAGATTTAACATCGGCTCCAATCTCGTTTTTTCTGGAGCGTTTTGTCGATTTTATTGTTCATTAAGCGGTTTTTTCTTTGCATTGCTTGCGCTCAAGCGGCTTTATTTGTCACATCTTGGCTTTGAAGATCACAAAAGCCCGGGACAATAATTAGGTTTAGTGTAATTACGAACTGAGCATAATGAAAGAGTTGAAGGGAAATGTCTGGCCCTATCTGCTCACTGCCTCTCTCCGGATAACCATTAATCCCACATTAGCCCTGCACTGTCACTCTAAACAACAGCTTTGAGAAAGATGGTATGATCAGATGACCCTGACCAGGTCACACACATATGCTGAATGTGATATCAAAGATGTAGGGCGAGGTCGGATCGCTCCAGCTGCTACGTAAAACACTGAGGTTTAGATCCTGTCAGCAGGCCGCCTGCAATAGACCCTAAACAACAGTAATAATGAGAGGAAAAAGTCATCCATCCAGGCTAAATGTCAGTAGTGATGCAAATAAAAGCTTCTGTAATGATGTGACTCTACCAGAGAATTATAAAGCGAAAGATTGGCCTCACACAAGCCTAAATCAGCCATATCTGGTTTGCTGTTGTTCAGCTCAAGCTAAGTTCAAGGAAGCGTATGGTAAACAGCTTTTTTTTCTTCTTTCGTTTTGACAAGAAAACACCTTTTTCGATTAGCTTTATAAATACCCCAGTAACTTACCTGATTTAGGGCTTTTATACACTCCATGCTGTGTGTCAATGAGCATGTGACAACTCCTGTGCTGCACCTGTATATCTGCAAGCTTCTTTGGCAGTCTGGAGATAAGATCTGTAGCGTGTATAGAGCAAAAAAATTATAATAATGTTTGTTTGCTCAAAAATACTGGATAACTGAATTATTATAAAGCCTTAAATACACAGACAGACAGACAGACAGATAGACAGATAGATAGATAGATACCATATTTACAAACAATATGAATGATCCAAACAAATGCAATGATGTTATTGTCTGTCTGTGTAACATGCGGCAGCATTTGTCATGACAATGTCACGCTCCCGTTTCTGTGTCTGGATAGACATGTGTGGTGTGTAAAAAGCACACAGATGAAACTCCAGATGGCGAGGACAGACCTGTGCAGCGTAATGCAGGGAAGAACAGCCTGGGTGTGTGGACAGGTTCCCAAAAGGCTGGATGTGCGGCTTCCTCAAGACGGGTGAGGACTGTCCCACACATATGAAGTGCACATTACCTTTGATCAGCAGATTATTTTAGGGCAATGACTTTACCCTCTTAATAACGTCAGCCCCCAAAGGTTTACTCACTTTTCAATGGGGCAGTGCCTGGAATGATGGGCAACAATTTAGGGACACTGGTGCGGTGTTGCAGAACATGAGATCACCTTGAGGCGCCACTGGGGAAAAAATGAGGATCCAGTTCAATATTACATTAACAAATTAATTAACAAATTAACTCTGAAAACTGCACTATGAATAGACTGTGTCATGCTTTTTGTAAATGTATTATTAAATGATATATTTATAACCTTTACCATAACCTGTTAGAAATGTCTAGTGTGATGAGAACAGAAAAAGTATGAGAAAAGTAGCTAAATTTGGACACTAAATAACAGTTACTGCATTTCAAAATGATTTCACTGTACACGTACAATTTGCAGTTGGAATGAGGGTAGTTGACTCACCACGGAATAAATTAGTTTTAGTTTACCTAATCTTAAATCCAAACAGCGAAGCATGGAACGACATGCAGTGAAGATGAAACGCACTTTGTGCTGAAAAGACGAAGACGACTCATCTTTTGCGCCATCTTGTGTAAAAACACAATATTGCTGCAACAGTCAAAGCGTTATTAAGCGTGACCAGGAGATGGCAGTATTGAACCTTTAATACAAGCTTATTTCTTACAAAAACAACAAAACTCCACTGGACTACTGTATCAAGCCGTTGAGTACACTTTTAATGGTTGCTTGTTATTTCTTCAACCTATTTTCTTTGGGGACGTTTTCTATTAACCGTGTTCCGCTTAGAGCAGATCATCTTTGGAGCTCATTGTTTTCTATCTCTCGTGAGTCGTGCGTCGTCTCCATAGTTACAGGATACACGCCTACACTGCCTGAGAGCTCGTGAACATGGTGAGTCAAGTTTTAATGTTTTAATTAAAGAAAAATGTTAGTGAAAGTACCAAAATATCTGCATATATATGCAATAAATCTTTCTTTAAATGACTTATGGCTTCATATTGAATGAAACATAAGCAGCAAAAGCGAAAGTCCCGAGCCAAAATGTTATGTTTAACTATCCTGGCATTTGTTAGCAATGTTTGTCTGATTTATTATTTACTTTTTTTTCTGTAACGTTAAAGTTTTCCCCGTAATTAGTTTATTTTTATGTCTCCTTTAACAGCCACCAAAGGATGGAAAGGTATGTTGTTCGATGGGAGTAAATATGTTTGTAAAGACAGGGCTCGAAATTAACTTTTTTACTTGGTAGCACTGGTGCTCCCAACTTCAAAAAGTTAGGAGCACCAACAAAAATTTAGGAGCACCACAACTACAAATTATATATTAACAGATTTTATCCTTACATTCGGGAGCATATGCGACCAAAATGGTCGCAATTTCGAGCCTTGAAAGAGCTTTCAATATAAAATTACCTTTAATTGTATTCAAATTATTAATGTTTGTAGGTCAGCTTTGAACTTAAAAATAAAATCCCAAATTTTTCAGTAAAATAAAGTTTTAAAGAACATCTCTTCATTTTTGCACACACACAACTATTATATTTTGTAGAATATTTGTATAATAGCTTCATACTTTAAATCAAGCTTTAAAGGACATTAAACGTAAAATAATAATAATAATCTGCTCAGTTTTCACAATATAAATAATTTGCATTTTGCATCCAGTCTGCAAAAAAGAAAGAGGGAAACATCAGCAAGGCTGAGAGGGAGAGACTGCAAAGAGAGGCAGATGAACAAAGACGGAGAGAGGAAGGTGCATCTGCAATATTAATTCAACTAATTTGAAAGTTTTTACATTGATAATAAACAAACCTGTATACTGTTTCTGTCCTGTAGAAGAAGCTCGTGTCATTGCTGAGCGTGAGGAGAATGGGCGGCTGGAGTGGGAGCGAATAGAACAAGAGAAACGAGTTACTCGAGTTAAAGGTCTGATGAACTTCCATTTGAACATTCACAATTGTGTTGCAGACATTTCCCTGCAGTGCTTAGTGCATATGCCACTGATGTCAATGTCCACAGGACAGAGAGCGCAGAGAGGACGAGCTGAATGAACTGCGGCACATTCTAGATGAGAATCACTCTGCGGTCACTACGTGGGAATCTGAATGCAGGGACAAAGCTAAGGTACAAGACTCGTGTAGCTCTATTCAGACGTCTCAGGTGCAATAAAAGATCAATTAGTCTCTGGTCTTTATAGTGGGAGCGTTACATGCGTTGCGACGGCAGTCCAGATCCATCGGTGCAACCAGAAATCAACTCCTTCATCCGTTTGTGGCGAGAAGACTCAGAAACCCCGATTCAGCGGGTTTTGGAGAACTGTGCTCTGGCTCTTCAGGTAAGACCAACACTCTGGATCTGTTGTTTTTGGTTTATTCAAGTCCGTTATTGATGACTGAGATTATCCTGATAAGTCAAGGATCACTATTATTGCTGCTCATGATACTTTTAGTATTAAACATTGGCACATAACTCCATTTGAGGTCCATAAGTGGTACCTCAAATCATGTTCATTATTAAGGATCCGACTTTTATCTCTGTCTGATGAATGATAAAAAACTGATAAAATGTCACTGAATTAAGGCTATTTTCACCATGAACTGATAAGTATAACTTCAACATTTTAGTAATAATTCTAAATTTAGGTACATGTAATGACACAGAGGAACAATATTGTTGGAAACACTTTCAGAACATTTTTTTCCAGCTGATGAGCTATAAAATCATTGACAGCCAATTAGAATACACTGACTTTAAGCTTGAGCATTTAAAGCAGCAGGCGACAAAACTGCAGTGCGTGCCTATGTTAAAAAGAAAGTTATCGGCCACTCGTATGGATGCCAATATAGTTCTCGTTCTTGGTGTGAATGGACCTTAACTATTTCTCTTGGACAGTTGACAAAAGAACTGGACTTTCTCTTGAGCAAGGATCCCAATCCTTGTGTTGCTCAGCAGTATCGAGAAACACTCCTGTGTCTACAGTGTCTCATCCACTTCAAACTCAACCAGGCCACTGAGGAGCTTCTGAAGGTAAGAGCTATACTGAGATGTTCCTATGAAGCTCACTTCTATTTCAAGACAGATCAGATGTGTGTCTTTTGCTCTCCATCCAGTCCGCAAATTCTCATTCTGACATTGAGACCGGCAACATGCAGACTGCAGTCCAGGATGAAAATATCACTCTTTGTCTGTGGGCGAACCTCAACAAAAACCCAAGGTTTGTGTGTCTCCATGGTGAATTTTAGGCCCTATTGTGGAATAAAGGAAAAACTTGACAATACATGTTTCCAGGTTTAAAGGTTTCCGGTTTGAGGAGGTGGGTCTTGGCTTTGAGTTGCCAAAGCCACTTGCTGTGCATGACATTGCTGTTCGGATCCTTCACACACGATACGATCACCTGTCCCACCACAGCGAGCGAGAACAGGTCCAGAGAAAGAGATCCATGATGGAAGCCATTCTCACTCCACCAACTGAAAGCGCTGAGGATAGAAAGCTGGAGGGAGAGGGGGATGAGGGAGAAAGCTCAAAGCCAGTGGAGGAAGACAGTCGTTCAGTCAGATCAGAGAGCAGAAAGAGGGTAAGTGAGGCTTTGATCATGTGTATGTACTTATTTTCTAGTGGCTTCTGTTGCTGTTAATATCAGTGTGTGTCCATGTGTCAGAGTGCTGTAAGTGTGATCTCAGCTAAAGAGTGGAGGAAGAGCTCTTCAGTCAAGCCGTTAGAGGAAGGAGAAAGTCAGATGGAGGAAATCACAACAGCATTAGAAGCTGGTTTGGACTTTTCATATTTCACTTCCTGATTTTCCTAATTTCTTTCTTCTTTGTCCTTATATTAAACAAAATTAGATGATGTTGAAATCTTCATCACATAAAAATAATAGGGATGCACCGAAATTTCAAAATTTCGGCTGCCGAAAATTATTGCACGAAAATGGCATATTTTTGGCTGTTTTTCTCTTTCGGCCAAAACCTAAAAATGCCATTTTCGGCGGACAAAATGTCAGTGCATCCCTAAAAATAATATATTGATATTTAATATTAATATATTTTCTGTCCAATTTTAATGTTTTACTTTCAGTAAAACTGTGATTATTTTATTGGCTTGTATTTTTTAAATTCAGTATAATTAAAATTATTGACAAATTAAAAAAGTCTTACAAAATTATTTTATATTATTTAATTACATAAATAATTATTAAAAAGCATTTTCGGTTTCTGTTTTTGGCCAAGTGCATCCAGAATTTTCGGTTTCGGACCAGAATTTTCATTTCGGTGCATCCCTAAAAAAATAACAATGTTTTAGTTAACTGTTATATGTATAATACTACCAGTGATTTAAATCATTATAAAATGAATTGTTCCATCTCTTAAATCTACTGTGAAGCTCATATATATAACAGGCAAAATATGCACATTCTTTGAATTATAATAATAATAATAATTAAGTCCAGTGTGTTTAATATTATCAGATACACCAATTATTTGGCAGAACAATTATTTATTGTGGTTATTATTATTACTTTTAATTAACCCTGGTATTTTAATCTGCTGCCACGATTTTATAGAATCAGTAAAGCACTGAAGGATGTCACAGCACTTCACATTATGCTCCTGAACTATGGTAAATTTACTTTAACATACAGCCTCTCTTGGCTTATTGCTTTAATAAGTCTTTCAATTCTTATTGGATGAGCCGCGTTCAAAACCAATATTTTAGCCCCCCCAAAAAATTAAGCTGAAAATTATTTTGATGTTAGGCTGATAACCAATAAATCACTGCTATTAAAATTCTATACTACTATTAATGTATAAAAATACATACTGCAAGTGAATTTAGGCATTACATTATAAAGTATGAGAGACAGGTTTCCATTTTAGAAATCTGCTAAAGATTAATAACTAATTTATTTTTATTTTAGTGATTTTAGTACAACTTAAATTTCAGTTAGTTGCCAAGGCAACATTTCTATTTTATTTATAAATGTTTATTTATTTATTTTCCTAAGCTTTCCATCGAATATTTATATTGTCAGCTTTATTTTAATTAATGAAAATGAGAATGTTTTAATAGTTTTGGGTAATAATAGCAACCCTGCTCAATTTTTATTAAATAAAAAAATAGAATAAATATAAAGTGATATATTGTGCATCACTAGTAATACCACTGTAATGGCTAGGTTCTTGTAACTTATTACTTTATTAAATTGTCTCTAGATCAAAATGGTTCCAACTCACCAGCTGAACCTGTGATTGACAGTGCTGACGTACATATAGTGGATCTGCAGCAGTTCACACCCCTTGGCGGAGTCTTCTACTTTGATGTTTTCCATCTTCTGCCCCAGTCTCGCATAGTGAAGGGCTGGGAAATGAGAGAGGTACATCACTGGATGTAATCTGGGACAGTCTGAAAGAGACCATAGAGAATAATGTGCGTTAATTGTCATTTACTGTTGTGCTTCATCATAGCTGTTAGAAACTGGTCTCCAGGTCTTCCCCTATCCCACAGAGCAGACTCGCATTCAGAGCTCTACCTCAGTGAGGCTGGATGAACACAGTAGCACTGTTGCCTCATTGCCTGTAGGGGTTACTGTAGCTCTGCCTGACTCGATATTGTTTCTGGAGGATCCACCTGTGGCACATTGGGATCCTATCGGTGAACAATTGACACCACACATATGTAGCATCAGATTTTGTCTTGAATAAACAGTCTCTGCTCCCCGTTATATTCACATCTTAGTATTTTACCTCTTGCCTGTTATTGGACATCATTTTCTGCAGGTCAGCACTGGCGGGCAGACTGCATTTCTGAGGCATCCTATGACGCAGAGACCCACAGCATCTCCTTTAAGATGAACACATTCTCTGCCTTCACATTATTGCAGGAGTCATATGCTAACATGCCTTTCCAGTCATGGGAGCTGAGGCCTCTCGGTCAAGACTCAACTTTGTTCACAATCACTGGAGCTCTTATTGAAGTCAGCATCACTGTCAAGGCAAGAGAGGCCCTGTACAAAAATACACATATTTGACAAATAAGTGTGAAAAGATATCTACTTTAAAATAGAAATGTAGAACTTTTCTGTATTCATGTTGTTTGATATAAGGGTTTTGAAAACTAATATATATACAGTATATATATATATATATATATATATATACACACAATTTTTTTAAACATTACAAATTTCATGAATTACTTAATGATTATCAGAAATAATCAGTTTGCAGCATATGACATTTTACAACCTAGCTTTGCCTTGCCAAAAAGGGGACAAATTACCTGATATTTTGTCCTTACATTTAAAATTATTGACCTTGATAGACAGCCTGAAGGGGTCCTCGCTTTGAAATTTCCTGTTACATTTTTTCCCTGCCTGTTTATGCATGTTCATTGCACCATATGACTTTGATTTGGAGGTCAAAAACTTTTCAAATATTAGCAGTGAAAAAATTAAAGTGAAAAAAGTGACGTGACATGTGGCCAAGTATTCCCATACTCGGAATTAGTGCTCTGCATTTATCCCATCCAAAGTGCACACACACAGCAGTGAACACACACCCAGAGCAGTGGGCAGCCATTTTTTGCTGCGGCGCCCGGGGAGCAGTTGGGGGTTCGGTGCCTTGCTCAAGGGCACCTCAGTCGTGGTATTGAAGGTGGAAGAGAGCGCTGTACATTCACTCCCCCCACCTACAATCCCTACCGGTACGAGACTCGAACCCCGCAACCTTGGGTTACGAGTCCGACTCTCTAACCATTAGGCCATGACTTCCCCCATTACTGAATAGATGCACTCAAGTTATTGCATGTTTGAATTGCATTTTTTATATATTTTTGAATAAATTAATTAATGGATCCAAAAACTGCATCCAGTCATTGAGCCATTTCATTTATCTAAGACCAACAGTATGCCATCATTTCAAACCCAGGCCGTTTTCGATACATACCGAAGGCTACAAAAATGGTTTTCTCCCTGTGTGCATCACCAGTACTGATCGATAGCTTTTTGTTTCTCAGGGTAAGCAATGTATGCTGCACATGGAGGAAACAAAGAACCTAGATCATCTTCTAGGGAAGTGGATGAGCCCCTCAGAACTGCAGAAGGCCATGCAGAGAGCTGGAATCAATATATTTGTGAATGAGTATTCAGACAAGTACGTCAGCATCAACCCAAAGGTAACCAAGGGGCTGAATTGCCTTACACTCTTAAAAGCATTTTCTGTATTGGCATTGATGGTTCCATGAAGAACATTTAATATGAAGTAGAGTAAAAGGTCTGTTGCACAAAGGGGTCTTCAAAAGGTTCTTTAGATTATAAAAATGCTCCTAACACTAAGCAAAAAATGGTTCTTCTATGGCATTGATGTGGAACCCTTCTTTTGGAAGAGTTTAGAGTTCTTTCACTAATTCCTTTTTAAATGGGCCAGTCATAGAAACCCATGACGTAACAACTTTGAGCTTACGTAAATATATTTTTATCCATGTTTTTTCCATTTCTAGGACCCATTAATAGAGCACACAGTGTATGAACAAATGGCTCTAATGTCCTCAGCCGTGGCTTTTTCCTGGAGCCGCTGGAACACACAATGCGGACAAGAGCACCTTGTTCTTCAGGTACGTCATACACTCTGACAGACTGACTGAAGCACTATTAAACTACTGTACAGATGTTCTTTGTAAGCAGGCAGTACCTTTGACCTTTAACGTTTTGACTCTGTAGGCATGTGAACAGTTGGAGGCGGGGCCTGTGGCTGAGGAGGCATGGTCTCTTTACCTGCTGGGTGCTCAGAGGAACCAGCATCTGAAGATGAAGGAGCATGACGACAGCTTCTCTCCTGAGCTGACCGAGGGCAGCGAGTTCAACTCCACCTTTCTGCACATGCTCAGACAGGACATGAGCACCGAGGGCCAAGTCAGAGTCTGTCAGTCTCACTATCTCTACACAGACACAGTACAGAGGCTTCTGTGTGCAACACGTGTCCTCACATATTCCTGAGAAAAGAAAGCATACACATCCAGAAAGACTACACGCACACACACTAATATCTAAAACATCTGATACCTGTTTTGAATAATCATTGCAACATCTTGATATGCTGAGATATAACACCCTGTAAACTTCTTTATAGGCAGGTGGACTCAAATGATACACTTGAATGATTATTTATAACATAAGCAATAAATATACAGTATATATATACATAGTAGATAGATAGATACCACCACATAGGATATGAGAGCATGTGCACTAAATCTTTCATTGAGAAATTGTTCCTAAATGCAGAATATTACAGAAACTCGCAGGTGTATCTTATTCTAAAAAACTTTTAAAAACAATCTTCATTTAATCATAAATTCTATTAATAATATATTATTTTGGGGGCTGAAATATGACCCAGACATGTTTGGTGAGATTCTCCTCGATTTATAGATTGTTATACTCATGTTGAATTAGATGCCATTTGGAAATAATTCATTTACTTCATTTTATACCACCAGCTTTGGATAAATTAAAATAAGAACAGACCCAAACGAATATTTAACACACAAATTGACTCAAGCTTTAAGATCAATTTAGCTTGGTTTGCACAGTAAATAATGAGATTAGTTGGATCAGTTTCTTTTATTGTGCAAAGTTTCTCTCCCCCCTCTTTGGAACATACAAAAGTATATGAACTTTTTACAGTGAACACCAAACCAACAGCTTTATGAGGATTAAAAACCATGTGTTTGTAACAATTAATAATATTGAAAAAACTCTACTGCATAAAACAGTAAAATAATAAGTTAACAAAAAGAAAAAATATATTTTTAAAAATGTTTCATCTTACTTTTTCAAACTGCCCATAAAAATACACTGATCAATTACAAAATGTTTAAAAAGGCAGCCTTTTCGGGCAACCGATATATAATATTTCACATTCACGTTGTTGCAGTCTGCTCATCTCACTCCTATCCAAATATCCACCTTGTGACTTGCTGGCACTGACGGTCTCATAAAAGTGCTTATTATATACATGGCCAACACTACGGTTTGCGTACACAGCATCCAAGCAGTCTGCATTTTTCAGCACATCTCTCTCGAGACGCCCACTTTTCTTTTTACCTTTGGTAAGAAATGGTCACAAAGTGTTCTTTTAGAAAGACAGGCGGCAGTGTTGCATCACAGTTCTTGTAGCCGGAGTTTTTTCTGAATGTCAGGACCAGCCACTGCAGCCTTGCCGAACCCCCTGGTGTCACACAGGGGGCTGGCCGTTGTGCCTCAGCCCAGTATAGGGCCACAGAAGCTGCTGGATGGTCATCCAGGAGTCTCCGGTGCCCACAGGTGCTGCATCTACTGCAGGCTGTAACATCAGGCTGGCCAACAGAGCCAGTAGAACAGCTAGAACTACAAGCAAGGCCACCCAAATCCATATACCCCTGGTGCCTCTGGACATTGCAGGCCTCCCCTCCATCAGACTGGGTGGAGCGTGATCTGTTGGGCTGGGACTGGGATGGAGAGTGAAAGAAACATTTAAAGAGGAAAGTACAACAGCATACCTTCAGCATACCATTTTTACTTATGCTAAATCAGGAAGGAGCAAGTAAAGCAAGTTCATGTCATTGTAATGAGCACTTTATATATCCTTAGCCCAGAAACATACTCTGTCCAAGTAGGTAAACGCAACCGTGTGGTTTCATCGTACATATTTAGCATGAAATCAAGTTTACATAGCTAGAAGCACTGGCATACACATACTTGTGTAGAGTATGTTCTGGGCCCTATTTTCATTAGAAAACAGCAGGTCATTAAAAACAAAACAAATGATTAAAAAAAAAAAAAAAAATGAAAATCAGTCTGAATAGGTGAGACGGCTGAGGCGACCTGAAGAGAAAACATTGAACATTCAGAGCAATGTGAAAGATGACAGCTGTTGCTGAAAGCAATGTTTGACAAAGTACATGATAAACAAGACAAACAAGAATGTTTCGATGTTTCAAGACAAACAGGAGTTCTGTAATAGACTGATATACATTGGTCAGACGGAGTAGTTGGCCAATATTTGACCATTTTGAGGTCTGCCAATAACAGAAGCAGCCATTCTGCCAATTTAATTGCCTTTCATTTTTTAAATTATATACACACACACCACCATTCAAAAGCTTGGAGTCTCTAAGATTTTTTTTTTTTTTTTTTTTTTAAGAATTATGCTCTCCAAGGCTACATGTATTTGATTAAAAAATACTGTAAATACAGTATTATTATACAATATTATTACAACTTAAAATAACAATTTTCTATTTTAATACATTTTTAAAACGTAATTTATTCCTGTTATGGCAAAGCTGGATTTTCAGTTTTCGGTGTTACAAAATCCTCTAGAAACCATTCTAATATGCTGATTTGATGCTCATCAAACATTTCTTATCAATATTAAAAACTGCTTAATATTTTTGTGGAAACCTTAAAAAAAATAATATTCTAAATGTTTTACTGTCATTTTTGCTTAGCTTGACTCCAAACTTTTGAACATATATCTCCACATATCTCCATCCTGCTCTCTATTTATCGGTCTACCACTTATCCTGTTTAAGAAAATACCAGAGAGAACATCAGCACAGCACACAACTCTGGGATCAGAGTACATTGCCAAATGCCCACAACTGTCCACCAGTGTGGGGGAAAAACAGATTTAAGAACTTTGTCTTCTCTCTGAAACCACAGATGGGCTGCTTAGCTCATTTGCTGTAAACCGAAGCAGAAGACATGCAGTGTGTCAGCACTGGTTTCATTTTTCCGCTGAAGAGAAAGCAAAGCTGATGAACTTTGTGGGTGTCCATAATTAAAGTTAGATTTTCTTAGCTTAGCTGCAGCAGCAAAAGGCAGTGACATTTTTGACAGAAAACCCTCGATTTGTAGTAGATAATGCCTGAATGCTGTAACAGAGAATAATGGAGGCGGGAGGTACACTAACGTCTTATTTGGCATTATGAAGGAGGTGATTTTGATGCCTAGTTCTGTTATGCTAGTCCTTCTTTCCTCTGGTTCCTCTTTCTGCTCCTTCTCTGAGTGAGAGTCTGTGTCATATCCATACCTGTACAAAGTTCACAGTGCACTGAGTGTCCACCATCTTGGCTCAAAGCCTTTACTGTGGCTCTGCATGACATGACCTTTTGATGGCACTTGAGCTTTATGGTTTTGACATGAAATCAGTGCGAAAGACGAAAGGTGCACAACAGATCTTCACACGTGACCTTACCTATTCATCAGAGTGGGCTCATCTATGTCGGCCCAAGTACCAGAGCTAATGAAGCGCTTTAGTGGTGGCCTCTTGGCTGCCATGTTCCTGTAAAGCGGTCGACACACAACCATGACATCCTTTCTCTCGTGCAAAGATGTGCACACAGTATTATAAAACCAACTGGCATACGACTCCAATAAAGCATGGCGCTAACGACGCCAAAGTCATGGGTTCCATTTCCAGAGATCCTACTGATAGGTGTATAATTTTAAATTGTTTGAATAAAAGTATCAGCCTAATGAATAAATCTTATTCTGATAAGTTTTGGGTCACACTAACCCATTTTTTTGGTGGACTAATACTGACAGGCAGGGCTCCGGTTGTGTTTTATGGACCATGCAATCTCAAAACAGCATCAGAACACTTACCATGGTGATCGGCGGGAGAGTCTCTCTACCTCAGTTTCTGCCATGTCTTTGGGCTGTGAATTAGAAACCACAGTTTATTCAGATGTTCTACTTCTTTTCTACCAAAAGCATCTCTGTAAGAAGAAACTAGACTCCTCACCATGTCAAAATGGGTCTGTCCTCCACTGCTGCGGGGAATGGTAGCTATACTGATGCGTCGGCTAGTGGTCTAAGGACAGAACACATAAAAATCAGTAAAAATTAACTCAGCAAGCTGAATTCACGATCTTGAAGTGGTGTGTTTTGTGCCTTAACTCACTTTGAAAATGTTTGCGGTTGACTGCTTCTTGTTTCTAAAATCATCTGCAATCACAAAAGAAAACCCATGTGGATAGACAAAAGAGAGAGACTGGTATTACCACTTTTTTTTTTTTTTTACAAGTTTACCAAGAATAATATCAACTTACCCCTCTCAGTGTGGGACCCAAAAGACCTCTCATTCGGCGTGAGGTTCTCCCTGAGCTCCAACAGCTCTGCGTGCTCTTTGGTGTACATCCTCCTCAAGTTCTCCACATGTTGAATCATCACCTCCACAGTTTTACCCACTCTGGTCTCCTACACATGCAAGGAAATTGAGATGCAAACAAGCAGGCATCTTTGTTAACTTTGGCTTTAGAGGGCTATTTTAGCACTCTGAAGGGCCTGAGTAAACACACAAACCTGATGAATGGCCCCGAGCATCTCTGAACGGCTGGACACTCTGGTCATGGATTGGATGAGGACTTCCAGGTTCTTCTGCAGACGATGGATCATCTCCATGGACTGGTTATCTTCCTCACACCGTGGAATCAGGGCCTATATAACAAAACAGTGTTATGTTCAAGCTACTTGTTGGAAGAAATTTTCAGTAAGAATTTTCTGAAATATAAATATTAAAAAAACATTGTCCAGAGCAAAGTACTACTTGCTTGCATTGACAATACATGATCATGTATTTTTTGATTTTATACCAGCAACAAGTGCACAAAATGACACAGACCTGCAGCAGACCTTTACAACTGTTCACTTCCTTCCGGACGTTCTCCTCAGCCAGGTCTCGTGAACGCTCCTCCAGGCGTAGCCTCTTCTCCAGGGTGAACACGTCACATTTGAATCCCAGAGAGAGCCGGTGGAACTCCGCCTGGCAGGAAGAGCACATGGTAAACACTCTAGAAACATCACTGACAAAACATATTTCAGGTTATTCACTAGTTCAGAATCTAATTCAGGTCTGTATGAAACATCTTTATACCATTATAACTATTCTGTAGAATTTTTTGTAATTTCCTAATTATTATGAAAACATAGGTGTTCAGATTTTGTGTGGATTTATTTATGAGCTACCAGTGTAACTTAAAGGGGTGGTTGATTGCGATTTCACTTTTTTAATGTTAGTTAGTGTGTAATGTTGCTGTTTGATCATAAACAATATCTGCAAAGTTACAAAGCTGAAAGTTCAATGCAAACGGAGATATCGTCTTTTAAAATTCTGTCAGTTTAATGCCTACAAAAACAACTGGTAAGGGACTACAACGAGTTACTTCCCAGGTCCGTTACGTCAAGAACCCAGAATTTTACATAAACCCTGCCTCCGGGGCAGCAAAGGGGGCGAGGCCATGCTGCGCTGCTTTAGAGAAGAGGAAGAGAAAACTAGAGGTGCACGTAAAAATCTATTCATATATGAATTGCGATTCTGTCTTCTAACGATTCTAATGGATTCACAAGTTTCAAAATCAATGTTCAAAAGCAGCGTTCTCATCCTGTTCCTGGCCTTGCCCCGCTCTGCACATGCTCTGCATCTCTCTCTCTCTCTCTCTCTCTCTCTCTCTCTCTCTCTCTCTCTCTCTCTCTCTCTCTCTCTCTCTCTCTCTCTCTCTCTCTCTCTCTCTCTCTCTCTCTCTCTCTCTCTCTCTCTCTCTCTCTCATGCATACTTTTCACATTTTAAAATGTAGTTAACCATAAACATACATACACTCTATGTTGAAATGGGACTGAATGAAAAAGAAGAAAAAAAACACCTCACCTCTATCTCTTTGTCACTTGGTGACAGGCTGCAGATGAAATGCACATTTCAGATTAATGGGAACATGAATATGTCAAGTTAGTCATGTGAAGACATGCTTGAATCAGATTAAAATTTATGGATATAAATTCAGTACACAAAGCATTAAAACCTGTTCTTGTCATCTTTGGTGGAATCGCTGGCATTTTCAGAGATGACAGATGTGTCACCTGAGGGAGGTAGAGGAGACTGACATTGATGGGAAACAAGCAGAAATAGATGAGAAAGAGGCAGACAGGGAGAGAGAGATCATTTATCTACCTTCTTTTTCTGTGGCCACTGAAGGCTCGCCATCCTCCTGAGCTTTTTGCTCCACAATGGCTTCCATACTGCTCATTTCCTGTAAGAGGACCATTTCATTTTAAATGTACAACCCAGGCATGTCAAGTTCAGCATATAGTTCACACTGGGCATCAGACGGCATGTTACGTTTATTAATAAGAACACAATCACGTGTAATTAAAATGAAAATACTTGGCAAAGCAGGTAGGACCAGATTCTCCAGGCTTTTGTTGTATTTTGCTTAGTTCATAGATTCTAGTGAGAATGGCTCTTACCTTCTTGAGCTTGTTCCTCAGAGTCAGAGGGTCTTTTTTGGAGCCTTGCACAGCAGAGATTGTTGGAAGATTACTACCCTCACTGACTGTGGGGTCAAAGGTCATGTCCTTCGCTTTTTCAGAAGCATCCTTCAATGAGTCAGCTGAGGCTGCTGAGTTTGAATCAGATGTGACCACTGTCCTTTTGCTGTCTGATTTGTCTAAAAAGAAAAAGAAAGAAAGAAGAGACACTTAAATAGCAACTCTGATCCAAAACATAGTGAGCAGACAAGGTGAGAGTAATGTTAATGTAGACTTTCATAATTCACACTATCAATTTCAAAACCATTTCAAAACCATAGCAAAAGCCAAATTGCTATTGAACATATTTAAAAAGCAAAACATGAATATAAATATTAACTAATTAAATTAGAATGGCATGCAGCCTTCAAGTATTTGTCAATTATGAACACATAGCTTTAAGTTTTCTTATGTAAATATTCAAGTAATCAGTCAGTAATGAAAACAAATAAATTAATAACAGTTCCTGATTTTCTCTTTTTCTTGTCAATAATGTTCACAGATTAATTTTAACGTAAAAATAGACATTGGCAAATCTGTGTTTCCATTAATCAACTTCATTTTGACCAAGAAGTGTATTCAATTGCTCCAAAAGCAGTCATCAGAAGCAGTACATTTGACATCCCTATTTCAAAGGTCAACAGGTAACATCCACAGGTGTATTTCCTCCTACCTGGTGAGTTCACCCCAGTTGATATCACCTCCGCCGCCTCTAGCATGGCCTCCTCTTCCTCTGCTAATGGCAGCAAGAGACTCCTAAACAAATAATTAATAAATGTACAGCAACTCTTTAAGATACACACAATTACAACACTAACATACTCAGTCCAGCAGCTCCTGTGTAATAAATATATTAAAATAATCAGTTGCACAAACAGGAAAAATACTCACTTGTCCGATTTTGCAGACACTTTAGAAAGCTGTCCCTCACTCAGTCTCTATAGGTGACAACAGAATGGCATTATGACCCAGTGACACACTCTGAACAGCAACGCATATACATTTGTGTAAACTACCATCATATGCAAATAAACATTACACACGCATGCATTTCCATACCTGTCCCAAGACATGGCAGATGAAATATAAGAGCTACACTCTGCTTCACACAGAGAGAGAAGTGCTAGATACTTACATAATGTGTGTGAGAGCTCTACAGCTGGCAGAGAGAGAGAGAAGATGGTAAAGACCGGAAGAGACAGAGAGGGAGTGACAGAAAGAGAGGGGGAGGGCTGGAGGGGGAGAGTACTTGTACTGGCAGAGTTCATTGAAGTGGGAGTGAAAAAGTGCTATACTTATTCTAAACATACTGATGAAAAACCACACACACAGCCTGAGCAACATATTTTATCATCAAGTTAAAAAAACACAAGGAATATAACAATTAAACAACCAACTAATAACACCAAAAAACGGTTGCAGGTCTGTTCCGATTGAGTCAGTCACCAGGGAAGAAACAAATGCATGATTATTTGGTTAGTTGCACTTAGCAAAGTTAGGATAGCAAAATAAATAGGCTTATGAAAAGCTTCCCATATTTTCTGTTGACATCAAAGGCTAAGAGCCCAATCTGTCATTTGGTAGAAGCTAGCCAAATTAGGCAGATCGCAACATTTATTGCACTTGACGTCCAATACAAAATATGGGTACTAAAGCAAAACCTGTTTAAGAAACCAGTTAAAGGGGTCATATGATGCGATTTCAATTTTTCCTTTCTCTTTGGAGTGCTTGAGAATACAAATCCAAAGAGATATTCTTTATAAAAGTTCAGAGTCAGCCACACCTACCTAAAACGGCTCGCTCTAACACGCCCCCACATATCTACCTCACTATGTGGGAAGATTTGCATAACGCCGCCCAAATGTTCACGCAAAGAAAGAAGGCGTAACTTTTAGTCTCACTGCAGTTTTGTTGACGCTGCAGCCATGTCGTGAAGACGCTGTGTGCTTCGTTGTGAAAGCGAAACTACTTTGTTTGGTCTTCCAAAAGAGGACGATATCCGCTTCGTCATGCCTTGAGCTGATCTGTGCTGGTCGCTGAGGGAATACATCAACTTTCACCGTGGACGAAGCGGAATCCAGCCGCTTCGTCCGTCACATGTGGTTGCCGCTCATTCGTCGGATCCGCCGGGCGCACCCTTCTCGACCCCGCCACCTCAGCTCACGCGTTTTTTGAACCTTAAACCGCATAAACACATTTCATTACACCAAATACACAAAATAATGTTCTTTTTAGCTACATCATATGACCCCTTTAATATATTTGATGAATAAAAAGTATAAATGAACAGCATTCATTTGAAATAGAAATTTTATATAAAATTATATATACATTTACTGTCACTTTTACTCAGTTGAATGCATCCTTGCTGAATAAAAGAATTATTATTATTATTTTTTTTTTTATATAAGCATCATACTGACCCCAAAATTTTGAATGGCAGTGTAAACTAGCTTTTATGCATTTAGGCTAGACCCGAATATGAAGCATTTCTTTAAAACCAATACATGTTATAGGACAGTTGAATTATCCCCTACCTACACTGATGTCTAGTAATATGCTGCATGCTGTATTAATAGAGGTTTAACACTGCCCACTCCCTATGAACTGAAGTGCAGAGAAGCCCTCAGATGAAGTGCGGTTTATTTTGGTTGCACTCCAAGTTCACCTAAATATCTCCCATCTTATCATTATAAGTTAACAACGTTCATGACAGAGTCAACAATGGGGCAATTAGCACACTTCCTATGTCAGAATAATGCTTAGCTTTGCAGATTAATAAAATAGTTAATATCTGATCCTGGACAAACAAACGGGCAAATTCAACTTACGAAACCAGGTTGTCAGATGCTTGTATTAACTTGAAAAGCAGCTCACACAAAGCAGTTCTAAACAACACCGAAAGCCCTGGCACATCACATCGATAAGAGGGTAGGCACGTCCTCTCACGAGCAGTCATTCTTGCTTACCGCCATCCAGAACTCTCTCAATCGGCCAACTGCAGGCTCCCCTTTATGGCACAACAGAAAAGGTAGCTACTCTCTCACTACACAGGACCACCGAAGTTTTTTTACAAAGGAACATGAAAAGAGAGAAAGGCAAAACTAGAAAGAAACAGAAACACAAAAGAGGAAGAGGAAGAAATGGCAAGCGGCGCTACAAACGCAACAAGCTTCCCCTTGGTTTCCTCTTCGTCCTCAAACTGACCTGCGAGTCACTCATGTCGGCTGTGGCGGCCGCACGCTCTCCCTCAGATCCTCTGTGGCAATGGGCTGCTGGGTCCTGACCCGGGAGGAAAGAGAAAGTTTGTCACTGTATTGTCGGTTTGTTTTTCTGATATTTTCAGAATGCAGCTGCTCTCAGTAAGTGCAATGATGGTTTGTGTGCTCCAGCAGAGCATGGATGGGGCGTCTGTCCGAGCCTGGCCGCACAGGTGCATGGTAACATGCAAAGCGAGGCTCTGTCAGTAGTAATAACTCCTTAATATGTCTACACAAAACAGCCCAACACAGGAAGAGACGACACGCATTTGACTAGCAAATGTAATCTTTGGGTGTGTGGTAGGCATTTTGAATGAAAGCAGACCATAATTTATTTTTAGTGAATCATTAACTAGCACTTTATATCAGTGAGCCAGAGAAAATCCACAAGCAAATGCTGATAGATGGAAATTGTACCTTCCTGTATTAGAATCACCAACTTCAGGCTGGCCCGATGAGGGAGATACCATCTCGGAGGTCACAAGGGAGGAAGGTTCAGTAGATGAAATAAGGTCTTTGACTGAGGTCACCTGTTCATGGGGCGTCTCGGAGCTCACAGATGTATCATCTGGAGAGTGAGTGGGTAAATGTAAGGGTAAGACACATTAAAAGAGATTAAATAAATTCACACTGAATTAGAAATAGTCATAACAGGAACATTAAAACTTTAATTTTGTGTTATTAAAATCATTTAATATTCAAATGACAAATGAAATGTATTTTAGTCTAGTACTGTATGTTGCTAAAATGATAGAGAACATTAAGCAGAGAAGGACCGTGAGAGGAAGAGCTTTTACCAGCACACTGACTGTGGGTGTGAGGCAGAGGAGCAGCCTGCTCGTGGGCGTCCTCAGGCCCAGTGCACTCTGGGAGTCTGTCTTCCTCCTGCAGTGGCCAGGAAAAGATTCAGAAGGCCAACATAAAATGAACCTTTACTCTGCCAGAGAAAATGTCTCCCCAAAGACGACATATTGGCTACTTTTGAATGATGACTGGGTGCAAATCCACACTTCAGACATTTGCAATGCAAATTGTGGCAAGTTCATTCAGGTGTGATGTGCAATACCCTCTCAATGTGTGTTTGCGTGTGTACACTGGTTCTAAAGGTCATCCAATTTCCCGCTAGCATTCAGGAAGTAGCATTCTCTAGTAAAACTATGAACCCGGCGGCAGCGAGTCACATGGATCCACCGACCATGCCAAACATTAAACTTCAATGGCAACAAAAAGAACAATGTGGTTTGGCATGCCTAACACATGACAAGCTCACTAAAAAATGTTTTTGTATTTCATGGTCAGCCACTCTGAAAGCTTGTATTTAAAAAGTATGAAACGCTTTGAACTTCACTATATCAATGAGCATAAAACAGTTGCTTTTGTGTCACTGCATCATTAGGGTGGCCCTTATTGGGGGGTAAATATTATTTATTGGAAACCTCTCACCCCCTCATTTGTTTCTCCACTAGAAGTATGTAATGTATGCAAAATACCATCCAGATAATTTGTCATTTAGGGTATGCGTATCTTTTTATCAACAGGTACTTCAAGATCTGATTGGTAATATTAGCAAATGTTTTGTTCACTGATAAACTTTTGACTGTTTTTTTATATCAGGTGACTCCCTAACCATTAGGCCTTATGGTTAGAGAGTCGGACTTATAACCTGAAGAACCACGACTGAGGCCCTTGAGCAAGGCACCAAACCCCCAGTTGCTCCCCGGGCGCTGGAGCAAATGGCCACCCACTGTTCCGGGTGTGTGTGTGTTCACTACTCACTGCTGTGTGTGTGCACTTGGTATTGGTTACCATACTTGGCAACATGTCACGACAATAGCAGAATACTCACAACTTCTTTATTCTTGATCTCCGTCAGGACTTCCTAAATGAAGATACTGGTTCCTGGGCAAACAGTTCAAATGCAAGAAAGAGGTGTTGCGCTTATCCAAGAGTACAACGGACTCCTCTCAAAGACTGAAGAACAAACGCAGTTCATTATGCAGATTGTCAGACAGCACCAAAGTCTGTTTCCAGGTCCTCGCATGAGTACTGTGGTTGAAGGACTTTTCGGATCATCATAAATATCTGGATCAGATCTCAGTTTTGTTCCAAGTTCACTTTCTTCACCAGTACAGTCATTTCACTTTTTAACATTCTGCTTCTACATCTGCAAGAACTTTCAGCTGAAGGCCATGTCGGATTGTCATCACGATCTAGATCAGATCACAATTTTTTAAAGTTCTCATCAGCAGCATTGTAATGTAACTTTTTTTTTTTTTTTTTTTAAGATTTTATTTTTGGCGTTTTATGCCTTTATTACGATAGGACAGTAAGTGGACAGGAAACGAAGTGGGAGAGAGAGAGGGGGACGGGATCGGGAAAGGTCCGTGAGCCGGGACTCGAACTCGGGGCGGCTGAATCTCATTGGTGCTACATGTTGGTCTAACAACACTGTTCTATGTTCTGGTTTTTAACCTAATTCACAGTTTACTAATGGTCTTGTAAAATTATTAATGACGTGCTGTTATAGTCATTAAGACAGAATTTCAATTTTGTTGCTCACACCCCAAACCTCCAATCTCAGCAAAATTTGGTTTGTTTCCATTTCCCATGAAGGGGAGTTGACTGGGCGGGTGAGAGCAGAAGATTTCAAAAGTACAAAAATAAGGGCCACCCTATGCATCATAAGACAGACCACAAGAATGATAACATTTACACAACTATTAATTGATTTGTTTGATGATAGTTTGTAGAGAGGTTTTATGGGAAATGAAGATGAGAGAAACCGAAATATACCTTCAGAGATGTAAAAGGCCTCTGCGTTCCTCTCTCACCCACAAACAGAGTTTCTGAAAAAGAGAGAAAAAAAGGTCATGAAATGGCATTCATAACCCATTTTATTTACATAACATATTTCCTAGCAGAGCAGCATATTTAATGAGCACAAGAAAGGGATTCACCTATAAGGATTAACTAATATTAAAATTCTATACTATTTTGTGAAAATAAATTAAAAATTAAAAATCAATTGTTTTCAATGTGAAATGTAGGCATCACAATGTTAAAATGTACAGTACAAACAACTGCTATTGATTTAGAGATTTTAAATAAAAAAATCAGCCAATAACCAATATGGTACCAATACACTGTGCATCCCATAAACATGTGTTAACTGTAAATCTAAAACAAAAGCCTAAATATCTTAGCCTAGGGGTTGTTAACCAAACATTTCAGAAGCAGAAATAATTGTTACATTTTCAGGAAAGATTACAAAGTACATAAACATTTTTCAACACAATAGCAACTGGATTAGAAATATTTATAATACAAAACGGTGCTATTAAAAAAGTTTTAGAGATATAAAAATCAGCCTATTTAAACTTCACATTTTACATTTTTTAATGCTTTAATGTCATGTCCAGTTGTTATGGTCACATAATGGGGCTTATAAAGTGACAAGCCTCTGTTGTTATTCAGCAGTCATGTGGTCAAGGATGGGGGACAGAGGATAAAGGTTTACTTTACATACTGACCAAAGATGGCAGAACAATGGTAGAAGGAAAGCCAAAAAAGGTCTGGAGCTAGAGTGACCCTGCTTTTCCAGCTTGTGTTTAAGCTTCAGGGATGGCTTCCTGCCCTGTGCCACTAAAGGGTAAGGAAGGATTATATGGCCCGAGGAATCTGACACAGACCGGTTGTCCACTAGGTGTGACCATGTACACCAGACAACTTCATCTCCAATCACACACCCCCATTAGACCTGAATCAAGATTTATTCACATCCAAAAAGGTTCTTCTTTAGAGAGGAAAAACACACCATTTGAGTATAAAACCTTCTCCATCTTGCAATTTCAGACACTAACTTTGAAACCTCTTCAGAATCTTGTTTGCAATCTAAACTTAACCTTCTCCCTCAGCCCTTTCCGTTATCTTCTCCTTGTCCTCCACAGTCTCTGTGTGTTCCACCTCCTCCTCTTCCTCCTGTTTCAGGGCCTGTAGTTCTTCTTCATCACAACAGAGCTCCTGAAGCATCTCCTGGTCAGGCCCGAGCTCTTGTAAAGGTGGAGACTCAGACAACACATATTCCTCATCCCATTCAAGAGAGGGGCCATCCAGCTCTTCCACAACCTGAAGGTACACAATCACACCAGTCACATGTCAACCACACAGGTCAACAAACACTATATTAAAAGTATATGGGCCTCCCCAGCTTACTCCTAGTTCTTCAAAATGTTTCTTCTTCATTAACTTGAACATTTTGGCAAGCTTTTGGAGATTCTGGAACACTATGCATAGCAATATATACAAATAAACTGAACTGGAAAATAATAAAAGTGAATCAAACTAAGACATGAACCAAGTTCTGAACATAAGAACATTGTGGGGTAATAGGTCAATGGCGTCTAATCTCTTGAGATGAAGTCAAGTTTCATACTGGCTTACAAACCACACTTGCCTCCTACACACACAGCGCTCAGCATCTTGTAATGAGACTGTAAAAGTATCCATCTGTGATCTGCAGAAGCTCGCAAAAATCTTTATTTCTGTTTTGCCCAGGGCTGAATCTAAATCGGTCATGAGTTTTAAAGCCCACATATGCTGAAGCATGTGCAGGCAGTGAAAGCAAGTATTCAGTGAGGTTCAATACCTGCTGTAGGTGATCCGGTGTTTGGCTGCTGGCCTCTCTGTTGTCCAGCGGAGCCTTTAGTCGGTCAAGTTCCTCTTGCAACTGCTCCTTCTGATTCTCCTGCTCTTGTACCCTAAAAATTCACACAAAACCCACTGAATTCACAACACTCCAAAAAGACAATATCTCTTTGACTAAACCTTTTGTGCAAACTCACTATATTGCAACTTCTGCAAAAAGTGAATGAAAATCAATTCACTGATTAATCCTGATTCCCCCAAATGACTCTGAATAGCTCAGTCTACAAAAATACAATTATTCTGGTTATTGAAAAGCATTACACATGAGACCACGCCCCTGCAATGTTGATCAAAATTTGAAATACATCAAGAATCGGATCATGACTTCTTCAATCAAAACCTATCAGTGAGGTACCTAAAGATTCTCTTGTTACACAGAAAACACATTCTAACAAACATAATCCCCATACATCCTCAGCAGATGTCTGAACTGTTCACAAATGCTACAAAAGCAAAAGAAGGACATACTATACCCAATCTGCAGGCCCAAGCAATGTCCCATTGCTCCTTCACCCCAATCTTAGAGCACTACTGGACAGTGCAACTCCTTAACTTCCCTGGCTTCTCTCAACAGCCTTTGCCTTTTATTCAAAGTACACTGACTAACGTAGCCTTGAAAACCGTGTAATGTCAGATTAGCGACACCTCTTCAGTGAACCAAAAACAGCTTGAGGGGGGTCAAACGGAACAGCCCCCTGACAAAAGCTTCTAGAGACATTCACACAGACATGGACTAAATTGGTAAGGCCTTGCCCCATAATCCTTCCACTGCTTTGAAAAGGGTGAGGTTTCAAAATGAATATACTCTGGTTAAAAAATTAAAAAAAAACCTATGTCCACTTATCTCTTCATTAAAATGATTACAGTTTACAATCTCAAGGCTTCCATAGTCTCTGTTAACTGCATGGCCATGTTGGTGTACCACCGATATCTGCTACTAAGATCAAACTCTAAATTAAGTTACTATGTCTAAATGTAACTTATGGAATACCACAAGTATCTGAAAAAACTAATATGACAGAAATAATCATGAAAACACAAGGTTTCATCCCAGCGGCACAAGACCCTACTGGCAGATACCAGAAGAATCTATCTCCATTGAGAGGCATACAAAAATCTGATGAAATACATTTTTTTTGCTAGCAACACACAAAATTGGAAATATTTCATTATAATAAAGTAGCTGTTTTGCCAGTGACTGTTTTTGGAGGCATGAGAAAGTGTCTGCTGCCATTCACATCACAGAATTAGTCTCATGGCATTTACTACAGATAAGGTGATAAAAGTCTTACGTTTTATGGTCACATTAGCAAAGTTTTGGTGAAATTGTGTTGGTGAAAGGGCCATATGCTACTGTCAAGTAGTGTAGCGATGTATGAAGCACCTTTCTGTTAGTCACTGCCGCGAATTTTCGAGACCAAACAGAACCATTTTCGAAATCTCACGTGAAATTCCTGAATACGTATATTCCTGTTGAAGTGGATTTCACTCGTGAAAATTCATAACACAATGGTAAATATGACTGGAAAATGGAGAAAAAATTAATTCCAAAAAACTCCCCATAAAAAGATAGCTAATAAAAACATCTCTGCTACCAACTCAGTCCACTCACTTGACAGACAGCTGCAAAATCTCAGTACGAGAACGTCGCATGTTGCTAGCCATCTTTAGAAGCTCCCTCTCCAGAGAGTCTGTGTACTGGTCCAACTGCTCCAGACTGTGGGTCCAGTCACTCCTCCTCTGCTCGAGCTGCACCTCCAGGCCCTGCAGGAGTTCACAAAATCAACAATGAGGTTTAATGACTAAATACATCACACAGTGCACCAGTCAGTCATTAATACCAGCTAAATCTTACTGAATGCGGTAATAAGATAAAAAAGTTTAATCAAAGATCATCTTAAGGAGAGTCAGAGTTCCTCTGATCTGACACACTGCCCCTGTGCATCGTAGGAATTAGCCTAAATATTGGCCTGTATAGTCGACCATCAGGGAAGACCACACATACTGATGCGGTCCACTGAATACACACAATAAGAGTCAACATGTCCAGCCAGGCAGTTATGCAATGTGGTAGATAAAAGTTCAGACAAGGGGAGAGGAGTTCTTGTATAATTTTAACTGCCCATGTGTATCTCATATAATGTTATCAGGATTAGTTAATTACATATGTGCCAAAATTTGCATAACCGTTTTGATGGATACTTTCCAATCTGACTTAGTTGAAGAAATCCCGTTACCTGTATCTTGAGGTCAGTGTTGACCTCCTTCGTTTCAATGTGCTCTGTAAGACCTCTGAATGCTGTGAGACAGGTCATGCAGTCTTCCTTAAACTCCCTTTTCTGGAACAATTCATGATTGACACTGTGAACACTCCAAAACACCAGCATCATACTAAACCAGCATTCAGGTGTCTAAGGACGGAAAGCTGGCAAAATTAATATCAGACTAACTGAAGTTTGCTTAAAAATTGTGAGTGTGATGGCTGGTTAGTTGGTTACCAGTCTGCTGATCAGAGATTTATACTCTAGAGAGAGCTGCTCTGGAGTCGGGCCTTGGAGGAGCAGAAGAACCTCACGATCTAGAGTCACATCCAGAGAAGATGCAAAACAAACAGAGGACGACAGATGCTCCAAACCCTAAAAATACACAGACATGCATAATGTATAATAATGTATAAGCAATATAAAATTAATTTCTATCAATATTTTATAATATTACAACATAATATAACATTTAAAATATTTTAAATATAAATATATTTTATAAATATATACATTTTTATATTTTGTATTTATTTATACTTATTTATTGAATAAATAAATAAATATCTATCATCTCTAGGGTTTACAGAGAATGGTCAGAAAAAGAGAAAATATCCAGTGAGCGGCAGTTCTGTGGGCGAAAATGTCTTTTTGATGCCAGAGGTTAGAGGAAAATGGAAAGACTGGTTAGAGCTGGTAGATATGCAACAGTAACTCAAACAACCACTTGTTACAACCGAGGTATGCAGAAGATCATCTCTGAAAGCACAACACATCGAACCTTGAAGCAGATGGGCTGTAGCGGCGGAAGACTGCACTGGGTGCCACTCCAGTCAGCAAAGATCTGAAAACTGAGGCTACAATTTGCACAAGCTCACCAAAATTAAGACACAATAGATTGGATGAGTCTCGAATTCTGACATTCAGATGGTAAGGTCAGAATTTGGCATAAACAATATGAAAGCATGGATCCATCCTGCTATGTATCAACAGTTCAGGTTGCTGGTGGTGTAATGGTGTGGAGGATATATTCTTGGCACAATTTGTGCCCTTCAGTACCAATTGAGCATTGTTTAAACGCCACAGCCTGCCTGGGTATTGTTGCTGTATTATTGTTGTAGTATTATCCATCGCTTTATGACCACAGTGTACCTATCTTGTGATGACTATATGGACCAAAATCTCTGAGGAATGTTTCTAGCACCTTGTTGAATCTATGCCATGAAGAATTAAGGCAGTTTAGAAGGCAAAAGATGGTCTAACCCAGTACTGGCAAGGTATACCTAATAAAGTGGCCAGTGAGTATATATAAACAATATTGTTTTTTAGTATGTAGTTATCACCAGCTACAATAATGGAAGCACCCACAGCAAAAAAAAATAATAATTGTGAAATAAAGCACATGTAGTCAGACTCATTGTAATGCCTAAAGTTTGGTATAAAGCACAGAGAGGGTGTGGATTACTGAGTGCACTCTATGGCAGTAAAGTGGGAGAGAGTGGGTGGACAGAAAACAGCACATAAGTGCTGGTGGGTGTGGAGAGAAAGAGACACTCCAAATCATGGACGGGACAAAGACATACACGGGAATTGCAAACACAAAACACACTGCAAACCTCCAGGGGATTCTGTGCCAGTGCCAACTCTGTCTGAAGAGAGCCTGAACTCATCTGATTTAGTCTGTAGGCCACAGAAAGAGAGAGACCTGGGCTGCAAACACATACATACACAGTTAGAAGAACATGTGAAGCAATTTCTGATGTTTGTGCAAGTATTATGCTTGCCATTAATAAGATCAATTAATCAGCTAATATTTTCATTGCTATGTGTTAAGTGCATTACAGAGCTCTTACATTGTCATATCAGGCTGCATCATCTGCATTTGACTCTCCAGTTTGTTCTTGTCTGCTCTCAACAGCTGAAGCAAGCACAACATGGATCCAAAATTAACTCCGTAATCCCAAATTAACACATGGACAATAATTCAACACTCTGGAGTAAATTATTTTACTTATTCCATGGTTATCACATGTACACTTGCTTATCTACAATAATTTTTTAGGTTTTAGTCCCTAAAACATTTGCATGTAGAACTACTTTCTTACAATACTGATTAAGCATTCTGAGTGAGTAAAACTGTGTCTGCTTTGCCTCTCAACCAAATACATGATTTGTCACATTATTATACATTTCTATGGTATTTTCTCATGGACAGTCACCACATTTCTGAGTTTCCAATGAAATCATATATATAGACTACTGTGCAAAAGTTTGGGGGTCATAAGAATTTTTTAATGTTTTAGAAAAAAACATGACCATTCAGAAATCATTCTAATATACCAATTTCACTAACCAGGTTCACTACATCCATTTGTATGCCTTGTAAACTTAAACATTTGGTTTTCTGCGTTGGATTTTAAATTGCTGTTGCAAATGTTGCTTATTTGACACACAAATAGTGTAATCTAGCTGGTCAGCAGAGTGCAAAAATATAAATTGAAGCATCAGCTACAAACAAATTAGTAATGTTCTATGAAAAATATCTCTAGAAAATATAAAAATATACTGGTATAAAAATAAAAAATTGATTATCCTTCTGTGAAATCAGATACTGGCCTGTTGAGTTCATTTGTAGTAGGCTGTATGGCTCTTTGAAGATCTGTTTATGTGAAACTTTAACAAATTGGGCAGACATGGCAATATGATATCTAAATAAAATGTGGTCACCCTGGAATTACTTAAAGGGGTCATATGATGCGATTTCAAGTTTTCCTTTCTCTTTGGAGTGTTACAAGCTGTTCGTGAATAGATAAGATCCCTAAAGTTGCAAAGACTAAAGTCTCAAACCCAAAGAGATGTTCTTTATAAAAGTTAAAGAGCAGGTCATATGGGTTTTCGAGCTTTTGCAGTTTGTAAGATAGCTATCCTTCAATGTAAACAGTCTGCAAGTTGTTAATCAAAAGAGTGCATGATAAAGACATTGTCTCTCAAAAGAAAGAGTCGACTCAGAATCGCCTTAACGAGTCGCTATATTTTCAAATCTTCTGCCTGTTACTGATCTACGTCACTGGGTAACACATTAGCATAATCCCCGCCTGCCCATGAAATACGGACACTCATTGTGTCGAGAAGATGCTGTGTTCCACGATACCACAGCAATACAATTCAAACCTTTTGTTGTGCTCATCATTTTACCGAGGACTGCTTCTCTAATCTTGCCTTTTATCTTCGTTGGCTTCTAATCTTCTTTATTTGGACCAACAAGCGTCTTCAAACCACAACCTGTAAGTACGATTGATACGTTGTGTGTAAATTTTCAATTGGGTGCTCAAAATATGTCTTTTTTTTTGTGCTAATGTGATGTATACCTAGTGCAGCTTTAGGTTTCCAGGTAAAGCACAATATTACTGTTTTACTGAAATAGTTCTGATAATTCGCTGTGAACCCACTATTTCCTAAGAATGTGTCGAATAATGTAGACTGTGGTTGTTCTAATTACTTCGTTTCATAATAAAGTATGTAGTGTAGCGCACAGACTTCATAATCATTGTGAAAGTGCTGTTTATGTAGTTATAGGGTTAATGCAGGGAGTAAAAGACCCAGTAGAGAGAGACGAGTTAGTTAGGCTGGCACTCTGCTAACGTATCCACCATTATTGTTTTGTTAAGTGTTTACAGTTTAGCAGCTAAACTTTAGCTGTGGGCACGATTCGCTTGCATAAGTGTCAGACATTACAGTAGACATATTTTGGTTTTCAAACTATTGTTTCATCAGTTAGTCACGTTAGCACTTGGCTAACATATCCACCATTATTGTTTTGTTAAGTGTTTACAGTTTAGCAGCTAAACTTTAGCTGTGGGCACGATTCGCTTGCATAAGTGTTAAACAAAATGTTTTTATGTCATTATTTTAAGAACTGATTGGAGCACTATATTATTGTTTTATGTAAAGGTGCATGCTAGGGTTGCCAGGTTGTCACAACAAAACCCGCCCAATTGCTACTCAAAACTAGCCCAATC
>NW_015552565.1:112762-113055 GCF_001515605.1 Sinocyclocheilus anshuiensis
TCTCTGTGCCAATCACAACAGGCTTGGCCAGCTGACCAATCAGAGCAGAGTAGGCTTATGGAAGGGAGGGGTTTACAGACATTTCGCTCAGAACTGAATCGAACGAACCGTTTCAAAATCATGGACAAATGACTATGTATAAAGGTATATTCTGGGAAAATTAGTGTTTTCTGACCTTAGATGCATTTAAACCAGTTGTTTACTGATGATTCAAACGCAGTTTTGAGCAGTGTAGAATAGCGCTTGTTTGTCATTTCTCTGATCACAAATGCAGACATGGTTTTATGTTTACG
>NW_015552565.1:113349-121347 GCF_001515605.1 Sinocyclocheilus anshuiensis
AGGTATTCGGCCAATCACAATGCACCGGATAGCTGGCCAATCAGAGCACACCTCGCTTTTCAGACCGATGAGCTTTGTAAAAATCGACACGTTTCAGAAAGGCGGGGCATAGAGGAGAAACAATAATGTACAGTATGTGGAAAATAATGTGTTTTTTTAACCTTAAACCACATAAACACATTTCATTACACCAAATACACAAAATAATGTTCTTTTTAGCAACATCATATGACCCCTTTAATAGCCAAGCAGTTTTAGAAAAGTAGAATTAAACAGCGTTGTGGTATTAATTACAGATTACTGATATTAGAGACGGAGAGAGAAAAAGAGAATTGGAGGTCACCTCTGTAACTGAGGAATACTCCACAATGGCCACCTTCAGTTCATCTATCTGTTTATTTTTCTGGAGAAGAAAGGCAGTTCTGTTATGATCCGGGACAAATATAATTTAAAATGATTGCAGATTGTATAAACATACCAAATGAAATAATGATAACACTGAATGATTTTACTAATGACTAAAGCTAAATTCTTCTGTTAAGTTTTATAAACAACTTGTCTTTATTTGTCCATTCAAGTTTTCATATCAAATCATTGTCTTGGTGATATGCAAGATGCACTTACCTCCTGAATTATCGACTCCTTGTCAGCCAGAATGGCATCAAATGAATGAACTTGGACCTGAGTGTGCAAGAAAACATTCACCAATGACAGGGCTAAATTATTCTTTTTTTTTCTTTTTTTGCATTCAAGACAAATCATGAGTGAGTAAATTAAATTAAGGCCTACCTGAAGGTCAGCATTAAGGTCACGGTGGTCACTGATCTTTTTCTGAAGCTCTTCTGCCTCCAGTGTGACTTTCATGTTCTTAATATATGATGAAGGAGAAATGTGGAGGAAGGAGGATAAAGAAAATGGAAAAAAGTAATGAATGAGAACCATTCAGTAAACTACAAGTCTGACACTTAGGTGGATGGATCTGAAAATGGGTAGAGCCATACCTCCTCTTGTAGTGCAGCAATTTTGGATACAAGACTCTGGTTTTCCCGTTCCTGTAGGAAACCAGTGCGAAAGGTTATAAAAGTGTTCATATTTGTTCTAATAATATACATGTCAACGTCAATATGTGGTCAATAAACACCAGTGTGATGGTGTTTATCCAGCATCTGTAGTACCCCTGTCAGGGAGAATATTAACACAGTAAATACACACGATGCGATGCTTCACTTTCACAGCTTTTCTCAGAATGAAGCGCATCACGAGAACTCCCTGGGAATACACGTACGCGCGCGCGTGCACACGCGTGGCCAATCAGATACGCCCACTTTAAACATAATAACATTTCACTCCATAACATACTATAAATATTTCTAAACACCTTAGTTATTTCAAAATATAACATTTGAAAGTATTTTCCAACATTTGTATAATTAATAATTATTTAAACTGAAGACCTATTACATTAACTTATATACACTAACAGCATCACATGAGTTACAGTATACAGTATTTCACACATAGTAATCTCCAGCATTTTATACTGCATATACAGTCCAGCCTATTACACATCCAGATTTGTTTACTCTGGATGTTTGCATATCCTTGGTTTATATAATATTACTATCCATCTCATTACGAACATACTGCACATTATGTTTGCATTAGTTTATGAGACCTAGGAGTCTCATAATATGGCTTATTAACATCGGAACAGCCATCAATGAAGTTTGTGCCTCACCATCTGCTTTCTTTGAGCTGAGGCCTGAGCTCGACTCTCTTCTGAAGAGGTCAGGCTTAGCTTCATCTCCTCAACTTCCTCTTTAAGCATCTTCTCCTTCTGTAATAACTGCTGCCCCCTGCAGAATGAGGGAAGGGAGTGACGAGAGGAGAGTCTTAAGGCATGTTATGCACGAGAGAATTAATGATGATTAAGGGATTTAAGGCTTCAGAGGTTAAGGAAGACGACAGGTCAGACAGAAAGTAATAAGTCTGTACATTTTAGCTTGTGCTTTGAGCTCTTCATTTTCCTCGATGAGTTTCTGGTTGGTGTCTTCCATGTTTTCCACTGCCTGCTTCAGTTTACGAACTTCCTCCTGCAGCTTTTGGTTATTTAGCTGCAGATCTGCCACACAGAAGACCAGATCTGATGTCTTCCTGTACAGACACATACACAAATAACTGATCAAAATGCATCTCAAATGTCTGGAATGGAAATTATGTAGTGATCAAAAATTTATATATTGCATATAATATATATTTTGCAGTAATATATTAATTGCAACTTTTTTGTGTAAATATTTTTATATTTTGTTTTATTTTTAGTTGTGTAAAAAGTCATACAATGGCACAAATTATTAATTTTTCAAAAGCATCCAAGCATAAACCATTAGATCAAAAGGTTTTTAAAGATCATAAGAAACTAATTGAGTCAACGGTGTCCAAAGTTTTGATAGATAGATACAGTTAATACAGTCTCATAAACCACATGTGCACTACTGTTAACTCTTTATCTATCACAAACAAACAACTCACACTCCTGAACTTACAGGTCAGCTCTGGAGGCTTCCCCTCCGAATGCTTCAAGACTACCTGAGGTCATATTTAGTAGAGCGGATCTTCTTGCTAAAGGAAACAAGGGATTGATACAAAATTATAACAACATTAACAACAAAGAAAATATATGCAACATATGAAAAACAACGAGCTTTCGAGCAATCTGACATACTCCAAAAATCATCTCACCCGATAAACTGTCCCGTAGTTTGAATGATTCCTGTTGGGTTTCATTCTTTGAGTCCTTCCTAAGGGAAAAGGGGAAATTTGAGATGGACTTTGAGATTTTATCTAAAAAAACTTGTCATGAGGAAAGTGTTGGAAAGAAAGGCCTTGTGATCAGAACTGATTGTGGATTGATAGCAGACTGATGAAAATCTGCAATGTGTCTTTGGTTGGGTTGGCAACATCTACAAAAGACATACAGTACAGAATTGATTGCAAAAACAACTGCTTCCTATTAATTGACCATAGCCTTTAGCAAAATGATCAGGAGTTAAACAGCCAGCAGATGTCTTCAGTTTTTTTTTTGTCCTGTGCAATATTGCCCAAACTAAAAAGGCCTTTATTAAAGTAAATCAATGGCAATCACTGTTGTAAAGCATGGGGTATGTGCTGTATATGCATGTCTTCATACCCCTGGTTGCGGCAATCATCGATCCACTCCTTCATGATGGCATGGTACGTGTCCAGGTCTATGGAGATGTCCTTGTGCTCTGGGTCCAGCATATTGCAGAGCTCCTCTAGGCCGCTGTCCTCTGAACTGCGGCAAGTGGTGTGTCTCAAGAAGTCCACAATGTCCGATACATAAACTTTACCTGCAACAGAGGGCTCTGCGTTACTATGGTTACAGTGGCTAGTCACAGAGAACCTGGGTCTTGTCAGATGCCATCCCACCTAGAAACTCTATCAGAAAGTTTGCAAAGTAACACCTACTTGCTCTGAGTCACCATAACCATGTGTCTGAGCATATCGAGGCAGTGTGTGTGTATATACAGTGGGTACGGAAAGTATTCAGACCCCCTTCAATTTTTCACTCTTTGTTATATTGCAGCCAACATGCTTGAAAAAAAAAAAACATTTTGCATTCTTCTAAATTGCCGTTGCTTTTATACAAGAAGAATGGCTGTAAAAGAAAGCAGCTTTTGTCTCCTGTTAGCCTCTAGGTTTGAATGCGGGGAAGCATCTCTGCTGCTGGTCTGAATGAGTCAATGTGTTCAGATGCTCTTAGAGGTTACTTTAGTGAAACCAAACAAAAACACAAGTATTGTAATATTAGTCCGCTTCCCAACCGCCTGAGGAATAACACCTGTGAATTTGAGGGGGAAAGGAGCAGTTCAAATCTACAAGGTATCAAAAACCAATTGTTTTGCAAAACTGCACAAATGTCACATTAGTGGGCTGAAAAGATCCATTGTCAATAGTATAGCAATATATGAAACACAGCTCACATTGAAGGCACTTTCAAACCAAGCTTTCTGTTGGTCAACTCAGCATGACCTACTTTGGTCAACTTTCTGTTGGTCAACTTGAAACGGTTGCAAAATCTGCATAAGTAAATCCTTAGTCCTCACGTATTGTGTGGATTCCAATTGAAATTACCAGATTTTGCCTATAAAAATTTGCAGAACAAAGGTAAATGTGACTAACAATGCTATATTAGAATATGTTATTCTATAAAGAAAAAATGGCCTGTCTTCGTAAACCTTAATTTAATAAAAAAAAATCAAAACAATTTGACTCAAAAATGATTTTACGTTTTTATTGATTTCACTTAATATGTAAATTAAATTTGCTGAGAAACACCAGAAAACATCTTAAGAATAAGCTTAGCTATTATCTTAAAAAAAAAAAAAGTTTTTCCCCAAAATAACTTTCCAAAAGACCCAAGTCTCTACAATATTCTGGTCCTTAGATGTGGCCGTCTTTTCCATCCGGCAGGTGTTCATCACATTTTTCCACTGTCTTTTGTCAATAGCGTAGCGATGTATAAAGCACAGCTCACACAGAAGTCACTAACAAACCAAGCAGCTTTTTCTGCTTCATATTTGTGTGACCAACTTGAACCCAGTGCAAAATCTGCATAGGAAAATCTCTCATCCTCAAAATTCACAATCACGCAAATTCCTGTTGAAATTACTCGATTTCGCTGTGAAATTAACCTAATAATAAATGTAACCACACTTTTATTCATATCTATAGCACAAATGGTACAGAGTGATAACCAAGATATAAGCAAGTTTACATGTAGGGTTAGACGTTTGTTAAAATGCACAATATGACTGAAAAATAAACAACATAAAAGCAAAGAGGGAGTGACATATGTACCTCTGCACTGTGTGTCACAGGCCTGAAAAATAGTGTCCAACAGGTCTTCCTCATAAATCAGACTGACCTCAGCCATGCTCTCCTTCTTGGGCTCGGAGGGAAACAGAGATCCTGTTCAAAACACAAGAAAAACAAAAACAGTCACTAGTATTAACAAAACATTTACAGGTGCATCTCAATAAATTAAAATGTCGTGGAAAAGTTCATTTATTTCAGTAATTCAACTCAAATTGTGAAACTCGTGTATTAAATAAATTCAGTGCACAAACTTTTCCACGACATTCTAATTTATTGAGATGCTCCTGTATAATGTTAAAAAAAGAAAACTAAAAAGGTGATTCATTACCCTCGCCCAGTGAAAGTCTCTTGACCACGAGGGCCGGGTAGGCGAGTTCAGTGTCCATGTTAGAAATATCTGAGGAGAAGTTCAGGTTATACGAAAACAAGCCAGGAGCTGGGATCTTTGAGGTCTTCACCTCTGTGTCAGGCCCCTCCAGCAGGTTTTGTGTGGAGTAGCGTGGGGTAAAGTTAAAATAATTGTCCCCAGTCTGGGCTGCTGGGGTGGAGCAGTTATGCTGAAACGGCCGACTGTACGTTGTTGTATTTCTCCTCTCCCCTAACGTGCCCAGCATGCTGGTGATGGTATAGGTGGCATTGCCAGGTGTGATTGGAGCACGAGGGGTGTTGGGGACAGACCCCGGTCCCGGGGAAGCTGTGGGGGTCAACATGCTCTCAGAGGAATTGCGGTCAGAGCCTCCGTCAGTTCGGACGGTACGCTTCTTCAGGATGGCCTCCAGGTTGATGTGCAGACCCGAGTGAGGGCTGTCGTAGCTGCTGGACTGGAATTTTGGGATCTGAAAGAGCGAGTTAACCTCTTGATCTCGCCGCTGGATGGTCTGCAGCTTGCGGCAGATGCTGTCCACTGGGTTGTGCCGTCTCGGGGTCACTCCGACATCCATGTTGGAGCGAACAAAGAGGGAAAGCCTCGATCTACAGGAGAGATATGAGTTAATTCGTTTAAAGTCTAAGACGGAGTGAATAGTTTTTGGCAGGTCATATGATCTCAAAAAGATTGAAGAAAAAAAAAAACTGTTATACACTGCTGTTCAAAAGTTTGGGATCAGCAAGATTTTTAATGAGTTTTAAAGAAGTCTCTTCTGTTCATCATGCTGCATTTATTTGACCAAAAATACAGAAAAACAGTAATATTGTAAAATATCATTAATATTTAAAATAATGGTTTTCTATTCTACTTTAAAATATAATTTATTTCTGTTATGTAAAGCTGATTTTTCATCATCATTACTCAAGTCTTCAGTGTCACGATGCTTCAGAAATCATTCTAATATGATTATTTATTATCAATGTTGGAAACCGTTGTGCTGCTTAATATTTTTTTGGAAACTGTGATACTTTTTTCAGGATTATTTGATGAATAGTTAAAAAGAACAGCATTTATTTAAAATAGAAAAATTAAAAACAAAAAACATTACAAATCTTACTGATCCCAAACGTTTGAACGGCAGTGTATGTATATATTATATATATAATAATATATTATATATTTTCATTATATCGCATAGTATAATTAATATATAGTTTAGATACAGTTGATATGCTTTACACAATCGCATTGTGCTTGTTAATGAAATTATAGAAAACAGATAACATGCTATACAATATAAAAGCCCATTACATGTTTAAACGGTCACTGCATTATTTGCTTAATTATATGGATGACGTGAAAAAAAAATAAGTAGAAAAACTCACACCTTTATTTTAAAATATTCTCAAAGTCTCATCTCATATATATATACACAACCAAAACTATCAAAAAACATACAAGTAAAAAAGCAAACCAACCTGTCAAAATCCGACTAATGGCGAATCAAACATAAAGTTTACACAAACTGACAGACGTAAAACGTTTGTGCCACTTTCAAGATGAAAATAACGGCCACCTTCAGTTTCATGTGGTGTGTCTGTTATCTTTAGATAATATTTATAAGTGACAAGCAAATACTGAGACGCCAAGGTTGGGAAAACAAACACACCTGAATTAGCTCAAATGTTGACGCCGCAGTCGGTTCACAAATACGAGCGTGTGAAGCGCCAAACAGCTGATCGAAGGCCTTATTAAAACCTGCGGCGCACTGACACCGTGCGTCCAATGATGGAACTGCAACTGACAGAGGGCGAAATTGGATGATCCCAGTGCAGTAATGTAACTACCTAATAATAATACTTCGTTACAGTATTTACGTTTTTTTGGGAAGAATCTGTAGTTTACTTGAGTTTTTTTTATTTCTGTCAACTTTCACTTTTACTCCACTACGTTTCATAATTAAAATGTATACTTTTACGTTTCCCCGAAGCACGTGACTGCAAGAAAGCAGGTTTGACGAATCAGTGGTCTGGCTGCGTCCCAATCGGTCCCAATGTGCCTACTTATACTACGCCCTTAAAGTATGTACTCTTTTGGTGAAGAATAAGTACACACTTTTGAGTGTGTAGTAGAAGAGTAGAGGCAAGCTTTGGGACATACTTTCACGTCATACAATTGCTTAAAGGGGTCATATGATGCTTTTTTAAAGATAATTATTTTGTGTATTTGGTGTAACAGAATATGTTGACATGCTTTAATGTGCTCTGTCGCATAGTTACACGCACCCTGTCACCGTAAACTGACCTGTCAGTCATCTTGTCACAGTTAACATCCTCTACAATGACAAATAACACGGATAACATCAAATAAATATTTCACCAGGTTAAATGTTGATTATTAGTAACTCAAACCCCTTTATCTAAACCTCTCTACTTAACCGTCGGTCGCGCACATCTGTAGTTTTTAGCACTTTTTATTATTTTTTATTTGAAAAAACTTTTCATTGAACTTTTTATTCATGTTTGTAGTTCTGAACCGAATCCTTCGCCGAAGTGCAATGGATTGTGGGTAATATTAGCCATTAGAGTGTGCACGGATCCACACTTCAAAAATTGACCTGAAATAGTAGACTATCCGGGGACTTCTGGCATACACCTTTCAACATACTATGCTTTGGGACACACTTATTTTAATCTCACATACTATTTAGGATGGATAGTATGAACATTGGG
>NW_015552565.1:121802-123567 GCF_001515605.1 Sinocyclocheilus anshuiensis
GCAAAACTCCGCATTTGAACAGTCAATAGCAAATACTTAAACTAAAAACAAAACATACTTACAGTTGCTGATTCAGAAGCGCCAGATTGTCATAGTAAAGTCAGAATTACCTCCTCTCCTAGTTTCACGAAACGGTCGTCCATAAAATGCTTTGCTGTTCTGTTGTAAGTAATCTTAAAGATTCCTAAATGCATCTACTTTCGGAAGGCCAAATAAAGTGCTTTTGCTTTCGCCTAGAAACACACAGTGTTGGCTGCTTCAACACTAACTGCGGTTACTGAAACCACGCCTTCTTTCTTTGCGTGAACATTTGGGCGGCATTATGCAAATATTTCCACATAGTGAGGTAGATATGTGGGGGCGTGTTAGAACGAGCCGTTTTAGGGGGGCGTGGCAGAGTCTTAACTTTGATAAAGAATATCTCTTTGGTTTTGAGACTTTAGTCTTTGCAACTTCAGGGATCTTATCTATGCACAATCAGCTTGTAACACTCCAAAGAGAAAGGAAAACTTGAAATCGCATCATATGACCCCTTTAATGGTCTGCTCTGTCGCATAGTTACACGCACCCTGTCACCGTAAACTGACCTGTCAGTCATCTTGTCACAGTTAACATCCTCTACAATGACAAATAACACGGATAACATCAAATAAATATTTCACCAGGTTAAATGTTGATTATTAGTAACTCAAACCCCTTTATCTAAACCTCTCTACTTAACCGTCGGTCGCGCACATCTGTAGTTTTTAGCACTTTTTATTATTTTTTATTTGAAAAAACTTTTCATTGAACTTTTTATTCATGTTTGTAGTTCTGAACCGAATCCTTCGCCGAAGTGCAATGGATTGTGGGTAATATTAGCCATTAGAGTGTGCACGGATCCACACACTTCAAAAATCTACCTGAAATAGTAGACCATCCAGGGACTTCTGGTATACTCTTTTCAACATACTATGCTTTGGGACGCACTTATTTTAATCTCACATACTATTTAGAATGGATAGTATGAACATTGGGACGCAGGGCTAAAAAACACCTTTGCTCGTGTGCCTTCAACCCTTCTAAACTCTCACGCTGGAGGGTAAACCCTTTGAAGAGATTAGGGCATAGGGACGAGCCCTTCCGAATGGAACGCAGGGACAGTCAAAAGCTTCGTTCTCGAATGAATCAGCCGTTTGAATTAATCGGTTGAATCTCAATGACTCACTCATTAACAGGGACTTGCTGCCACCTACTGGCGGTTTTAATTTCACATTTAAACTATTTTTTTTTTTCATGTTTTAAATCATTTCAAATATCAGTAGTCAACGATTTATGTTTAAAACAAAGCATTATTTATGCATTTGTAACTGCAGGTTAAATGCATCCATGTCCCCTCTGAGCTACATTAAACTGTGTAAATACATATAAAAGCCACTTCAGATGCAGATTCCATAAATGATTTCTTATGTTGGAATGAAAGAGACTAATACCGGATGAAGTGTATCATCCAAGTGGATGCTGCACACTGGTGGTGGTTGAGGAGAGACCCCCCCACATGATTGTAAAGCGCTTTGGGTGTACAACAATACACAGTAAAGCGCTATATAAATGCATCATTCATTCATTCGTTCATTCAAGTGCCTCTTATGCTTACCCAAAGATACAAAATGGAAGAAAGAGTTCAAACTGAACACAATCTTGCTGCTCAAACTGTGTATAAACATTTTTTTAATATTTGCTCCTTTTCCACTTTGCATTTACTTGTACTTTTACTTTCAATACT
>NW_015552565.1:123883-126491 GCF_001515605.1 Sinocyclocheilus anshuiensis
TATATATATTCATACTTTCGTACATTAAATATCACATAGCCTACTTTAAAACTTTTACTCAAGTAATATTCTAATATTCCTTCTACCAAAGTCATTTTCTGGTAAGATATCTATACTTTTACTTAAGTGTGGATTTCAGATACTTCATCAACCACTGTATGATTCATTGATTCCTCATATTTTCCCTCAAATTGAGCATATTATTAAAATATCTATATTATATACGCACATTTAAAATATGCTATATAAAGAGCAAAAAATAAGGAACTAAATAATAACTTTTTTGACCACGTGCATATATTTTAAATCTAAAAAATACAGGTCAATGGAAACCTATTTATTGCAGTTCAACAGGCATTCTGCAATTCCCCCCTCTGCCAGTGCTATGCATAATAACAAAGAGATGTATAGGAAATTGCTGTGGTGGTGTTAGTTGCAATTTAGCATCTTGGGAGAAAAGAAAACAAAAAGGGCTTTTTATCAGGGGGGCTTTAGCTGTACCTTATCATGTGCCTTATATTTTTAAATATACGATGTTCCATTCCAAGTACCAATATGATATCCATCCCATCATTTCTAAAGTACCAAGGTTTTTTTCTCCATTCACATAATCAAGAATTTCTAATGATTGCACAAAATGTGAATTTCCGTCATAGTACATTCTCAAACATGCTTTGTTTGTTTTAGCACATTGGATTTGATATGGTGTAACGTTAATCTGAAAGAGGTTTACAGACGGCGCACATTTCATCATGGCGAGCGTTGCATCAGCCACGAACGCACCATCATCTCAAGAGGTAAAGGCGCGCATCGCATTCATAGCGTTTTTTTTTCAACCATAAATATAAACACGTCTATGTTTTCAACCTTCATGTGTTTGATAAATGTAGTTAAACCAAGTCATATTGTGTCCTAAAACCGCGTATGTCGGCTTGTGCACGCTCTCTGTCGTGGCACATAGGCTAGGTTTTCACTTTTTTGTAACTACCGTAATTTTTCTGTATTGCATTGAAATGGACAACAACTCAGATAATATATTGTGTTATATGTTTTATAACGTGTATATTATCTTCAAAGGTCATGTATTCGTCAGACTGACGTTGTGTTTACGCTCGTCATGATGTAGGTTATTGATACGTCACTAGACTAATGAAATAGGGAGGCAAAGTCCCCTGTTAGGGTTTTTTTTTTTTTTTCAATTATAAAATAAAGTTCCAGTTACATTTTATGTTTACATTCTTTCCAGGTTAAAGGCACGTGGATTACTACCTTATGCTGTCAGCAAAAAGCTAATGTTCATATTTTGTATTTATATTTTTGTTAATTATTGTTTTATATATAAATATTCTTTATTAAATTGAAATCTGATAAGGTTTTTCCACATTTTTACTGTGCTTGATATAGCTATAAAAAAAGGCATTTATTACTAATTGTTCTTTGGCTATTATTTTTAACCTTCACCTTCTGTTCAGACCATTAAGCAACAAATCTTCTGTAAACATTGCAAGTGTAATGAAGGTCATGGAGGTGCGCCTTTAATTCAACCCAGCTGATTGGTCACTAAAAACTCACTCGCATATCATTTCATGTTTCAAGCCACTTCAAGTTCATTTCGTGACCGAACATGATGATGTGTAAGGGGGTGAGTTCATCAGGGGTGTAAAGTACTTATTTGCTATACTTAAGAATTGTTTTTTTTTTTTCCGGAGCAGGGATCTATTGCAATTGAAAATTACAATTCTGTACAATTCTGTAGACCTCCAAAGTAAAAAGGTTATATTTATAAGGTTGTCATATACTTATTATTTTCAAGTATTATTTTTGATAATTTGCACTTTTCTTGAGTGTTATTGAAACTGAATACTTGCACTCTTGCTCAGTTACATTTCTAAGGCAAAAATTATACTTTTTACTCCTTCATTTAGACCTCCAAAGTACAAAGTCTATTTTTCGCTGGTCATCATGACTTGACTTGAGTCTGACTCAGTGTAAATTCTATTTAGACAAAACTATGCTCATTCGTCCTTGTGAGAAAACATCTTATCGTTCACCACAGCACAGTGTTTGACCTAAAGAAATATGTTATAATTATAGCTGTTGCTGTAGCAGAAAATGCAGACACTTGGTTGGTGATCACTATAAACAGACAAACTAAATACAAAGGTCTCAGTTTCAGGATGGAGGTTGTTGTGTTCTGTAGACAGTCAGGACTTTTTTTTTTCTACTAGCTACTTGAATTTTTAATTAGAGTTATTTAAGTGATATTCTAGATATTTTGTAAGGGAATACATTGTTAAGAGCATGGAAATGTAAGGCCAACATTGCTTATTCTTTTATAAGAGAGCAGTATAAGAAATTAGTGAAGAGCATCAGCACTCTTAAGTAACATTCCTTCACATTTTAAGGTACTTAAAGTGCCAAAGTACTTCGGAAATGTATCAAATTAAATGTGTTTGCATATCTGATTGGATATTCCAGCTTCAAATATGCTTATGCTCATATTATATGTTGTATTTTTGTTCCCTTTCAGGAACTTGAGAATAATGGTATGGCTGGCAATGCCTCTAGCTTTAAGGTAAGGCATATTATATATACAGATTACAGATTA
>NW_015552565.1:126501-157696 GCF_001515605.1 Sinocyclocheilus anshuiensis
CCTTAGTCAAAACTTGATTCTTTCTCTGATAAATCCACTTTTCTTATGGTCGTTTCAGTGTCCACATACTGTTTCTAAAATTCATAGTATAATGAAAGAGCATTTTGAGTGGCTATACAAGCTTAGTTGAGTCTTAGTGTCTTGAGTAGACTCATGGTAGACTCCTTGTTCCATAGCGTATTTTGACCTCCACGGCTCCAAAATGTGACCTTGGACCTCTCTTTTTGGCAGTTACCAGAAAAGTCCTAGCTCTTCCAAGATCCCGTGCTGAAAAGAGAAGCCAGTCTCTCAGATCACTGTAAGCCCTGTCAATCAAGCTTGGCTTGGCTTTGGGCATTCGCTCTGTCTCTCTCTACCTTTCTCTGACTCAGGTGGTGATTAAGCCTGAGTTCTTTTCAACACAGGCTAGATCACACCATTGCCATAAAGTAAACATAGTATTATAGACAAATATCTGCAATCATGCCTTAGGTTGGTGGCTGCTTACAAAATTAGAGCATTTATATAGTGTATGGATGAGAGAAATATCTAAAAATAAAACAGTTTTTAATTCTGATCAATTGATTAATTGAAATGATTCAAATAAAAAGAACGATTCATTCACAAATCAGGCATTGCTATTTTAAATGTGACATCTGAAATGTATGATACTTATATATTTGCATCCTTGCTCCAGTCCCTCATTCCCTGTACGTAATTGCATGGGAAAGAGTGACAAGTACATTTTGCAAATGGAGAATAGTTATATTTCGATGCTTTTTGCGTTCTCCATTTTTGTGTACATTCACAAAAATATAAAGCCCCCCTCAATTTTATACGACCATCACCAGTTTTGCAGTTTGTGAGAGAATGCTAATGTTTTGCAAGTGAACACAAAATCATTTAAATTTTTTTCTTCTATCACCATGTCCTCTTTGGGGCTTGTCACACTCTTTGCAGAAATGACCGAAGAAGACAAAGATCAATTCCAAAACACACAGAGTTTAATAAAGATCCACACAATAATCCACATAAGGTACAGAAACAACGCAACTTCCAAAGATGAGACAGGACCACTAACACAGGAAAAGGTTTAACTTAAATACACTGACAAACGAGGTTAATTAATGATACACGGCTGAACAGAACAAACTAATGACACTAGTAACCATGACAACCAAAGATGAGTGGGAAATAATAATAATAATAATAATAGATGCATTTAGCAGACGCTTTTATCCGAAGCAACTTACAATGCATTCAGGCTATACATTTTTTTACCAGTATGTGTGTTCCCTGGGAATTGAACCCACGACCTTTTGTGCTGCTAACGCAATGCTCTACACCTGAGCCACAGGAACATGTGGAAAACAGGGAAAAAACAAAGGAAACAATGAAACTAATGAAAACAAACTAAAAGTCCAATAAACAGAAACAAACTAACATATTCGTGACAGGGCTCCATATGTTGGATTGTACTGGCATTTTTGGGTGGACCATTCCTTATTGTACATACTCGTAAATTAAATCATTTTAAGAGCACATACTAGCATTAGTTGAGTATCAGTGAACATGAAATATCATCAAACAAAAAAAAAAAGCTTCAATCTGGTAATGGACATCCAACATACTTTCTAAAACCTCATACATAAAAACTCATATCAAAAGGCACAAACGTGAGCTGGTGCTAAAATAAGGCTTTTTGCATAGGTGTTTATTTTTGGGCTCATCATGGCAGTGTGCAAAGCATTGTTTGTCTATTGATGAGGATAATCACATTTAAGCTTCTTGAAGGGACTGTATGAGGTCACACACGGCAATGACTTGATGGCCACAAAGCACCTCTCATTACAATGGAACCTCAACAAAATGATAGCTTTCTAAGAAAGCACTGTGTCTGATCATTCTTTATACTATGTAAAAGTACTAATTAGCATACTAAGTAAAGAACTGAAAACACCATCATCAACAACAATAATAGCACTTCTGTTGACCACCACTGTAAATCTGCCAACATGATTGCTCTCGAGACTCAACAGAGATTACAGATGGTTGTTCAATTGGATCTAGCATATTTATAGTCAAGTACTCACAAAGAACTCGTAAACTGAGGTGTCAGACTAGACAGTCCTCAGATTCGTGCTGCTTTACGAGTCAACGCCTGAAAAAGAAAGCACCATAAACAGTGTCTCAGAGCTGATATTGTTTTAGTTGACAATCCATGAATTAGACAGATGGGCTGTATTGTATTGTTATAATAAACTATATAAATTTAAATAAATGTTTACTTTAACTGCAGCACAGGCAGATATATATATATATATATATATATATATATATACTTATATCTGCCTGTGCTGCAGTTAAACAAACCTTTGCTAATAAATGCTGAAGCACTGCGGTGCTCACCTTTCCACCATAATCTGGGATTACAGAGGGTTTCTGAAGGAACATGTAATCTGTGACAGTGTCTAATCTCAGAGTTTCAGAGTTTGAGTGCATTTCTGTCAGGGAGAGTGATCCACAGAGCTAAATGGAGTGATAGAGAGATGGATTTCACCCTATTCTGTGTCTGTAAAAAGCTCTTGGCTGGTGTATTATGTCATCTGATGCTGTTTATTTTTGGCTGCGTTCTGTCTAGGCCTCAGACACTGTGATACAGTTAGCACAGACCCATAAGCCAAAACCTGACCCAAATGGCCTGGTGTTTGGGACGGTCTTCACTGACCACATGCTGACCATTGAGTGGATTCTTGAGGAAGGCTGGCAGAAGCCACACATCCAGCCGTTTGGGAACCTGTCCATACATCCAGGCTGCTCTGCCCTGCATTACTCTGTACAGGTCTGTCCTGGCCATCTGGAGGTTCATGTGTGTGGTTAGACATCAACTGTTACAGCTAATAATTAGCATATTTTTTAAATGTTTAAATGTAAATACGTACTGCCTGCAGCTTTTTGAGGGTATGAAGGCGTACCGGGGGCCAGATAACAAAGTGCGTCTCTTCAGACCCAAGATAAACATGAAGCGGATGCTGAAGTCCGCCCACAGGGCCTGTCTGCCTGTAAGATTAACGTCTCTCCCCTCTCTACTGCATCCACATTCAGTTTTAATCAAGTTACAGACACAAAACCGCATGTCTGTTTCTGTAGAGTTTTGATGGTGCAGAGTTGTTGGAGTGCATCAGGAAGTTGGTGGAGGTGGATCAGGATTGGGTACCTCACTCAGACTCTGCCAGTTTGTACATCCGTCCCACCTTCCTGGGCACAGAGGTTAGAGCTACACAAAGCCCTCATAATCTCATTTTGACTATTTTTAGCTTTTTATATCTTGCAATTCACAAAAGCATATCTGTGCATATAAATGAAGACATGTAACCTATGTAACCTATAACCTGTAATATATATTTTCTGTACATATGCCTGTGTGTGCAGCCCACCCTTGGTGTCAAGAAGCCCTCCAAGGCATTGCTGTTCGTCATCCTCAGTCCTGTGGGCTCGTACTTCAGCACGGGAGCTAAACCAGTGTCTCTGTGGGCTGACTCCAAATACATCAGAGCTTGGAGAGGAGGGACAGGTGACTGCAAAATGGGAGGGTGAGTGAATGAGAGAGATTTCAATGTGCCTGAATGTCTACAAAAAAAAAACACTACAAAACACTAATTGAATGAGGAGCATTGTTGCAAGCTTATTGGCACATTCTTAATCTTGATCCAAATATGTGCAAGCTTGGTTTAATACTGAAAGCTTCATAGTAGACTTCGGATTTGTGCGTGCTAACAGCCATGTTTTAAATCTGTGCAGAGCGTTTCAGCAATGCAGGTAGTGCTGTATGTATCAGAGGTTAACCTCTGAAGGAATGATAACGCCACTAGAAAATGGGGCTTTTCAGGGCTAAGACAGATCTTTGTTTGTGAACGTGAAACCTCCATTTTTAAGGAACTATGGCGCGTCTATCTATGCTCAGTATGAGGCAGTGGATTACGGCTGTCAGCAGGTTCTGTGGCTGTACGGGGACGACCAACAGATCACAGAGGTCGGCACCATGAACCTTTTCCTCTACTGGATCAATGAAAAAGAAGGTGATGGCTGTTTACATTTGTAAAACATTACTTTTTCACTCTCTGTTTTGATAGACAAAGTATTTTGGTTATGTATATTTACTTTAACAGAAAATACAGAGTATGTGGAAGTCAAAGTATATGGAGGTCAAAGTAAATTTTCTGGACCTTCAAAATGCCACAATCAATGATTTAGATTCTCATGGAAGCTTATTTCTGCCAAAGAATAAAAAAAGGTAATTGTGACATGTCTTATCTCACAGTTCTGTGAATTGTAAGATATCAACTCAGAACTGAGAGTTAAAACTCATGTTAAAACTTTAAAAAAGTCAGATTTTTTTTCTCAGAAGTCAGAAATGCAAGTTTCTATCTTGCAATTACAAATTTATATTGCAATTCTGAGTTTATATCTCGCAATTCCAAGTTTATATCTCACAATTCTTAATTGCAAGAAAAAAGTCACAATTGTGAGATATAAAGTCACAGTTACCTTTTTATTATTATTATTTATTTTTTTTATTCCATGGTGGACATAAGCTCCTCTACTGAAGACCTCTAGTGGTCTAAAAGAAAATGACAGTTCACAGCAACTTTCTAATTTCATCATTATAGACATAATATTTGAAAAAAAGTTTAAGATGAAAAACCTATGTTTTTTTTCTTTCCAGAGGAGGAGCTTGCAACACCACCTCTAGATGGCATCATTCTCCCGGGCGTTACACGGCAAAGCATCTTAGAACTTGCACGCAAATGGGTAAAACCAGTCAAAACCTTACTGTCAGGAAAAAAGTGCAAAAATGTAACTTTAGGGGTACAACAACTTGTCAATTTCACCCTCATGTTGCTCCAAACCTGTATGACTCTCTTTCTTTTGTGGAACACAATAGAAGATATTTTGAAGAATGTTCATAACATCTTCAGGTCCCATTGACTTCCATTGTATTTATTGTCCATACAATTCAAGTCAAATTGGAACTGACACTGTTTAGATACCAACATTCTTTAAATTATCTTCTTTTGTGTTCCACTGAAGAAAGAGGGTCATACAGGTTTGGAGTGAATTACTACAGAATTTTCATTTTTGGGTGGACTGTGAGTGTTTGGTTCAAAGCTTCATTTTATCTAACAGGGTGAGTTCAAAGTATCCGAGCGCTATTTGACCATGGCCGACCTGCGGCAGGCTCTGGGGGAAAACCGAGTGAGGGAGATGTTTGGTTCTGGAACTGCTTGTGTTGTTAGTCCAGTTGGCAGGATCTTGTATCAGGGAGAGGTGAGTCTAGTTTATTTTGGATGGCTAGAGCACCGCACACTGATTCAGTATCAAAACATACTGGCGAATCAACAGATATCTACCTCTGGGTCAACATCTTGGCCAATTTTTGGAGCTTAACAAATTTTCAACATGTTTTTTCTTAAACTAATTACCTGCCATATAGAATCTGCATATTCCATGTGAAGGAAGCTTTCCTCCACTTGCCTCCAGACTGCTAAAGGAGCTCACAGATATTCAGGTAAGACACTACACACACTTACAACACACTGCATGACATATTTTATAGCCCTATATAATGTATGTTAGTGTTATTTGTAAGTGTTTAGAATGTAATTAATATTTCATGATGCTGTTAAAACAATTTGAGCAAAACTCTTTTCTGATTATGTCTTGAGCTTGAGCTACAGTGGTGTCATTGAATGTGCATTTAAATGCACCTAGAAAAATGTAATTGGCAAATTAGAAATAAAGCAAAATAGACAGGGTGTCATTCAGTGTTTCACTAAATGGCAAACAAATACATTCAAACTATGTTAGTTTTGAAATTGTGTCTGAAATAGGTTTCAGGAATTTATATATTTTACTGTCATGGGAAAGTTTGTTTAGTTGTTTCCTGTAGTTTGCAGTTTATTCATTAATTCGTTCTGCTTAATCTACCTTTTAATATTTAATTTATATAATATTATTTCATAAAATATATAACATTTCATTAAATAATTATTTGCATATTTATTTTATTTGCTGTCATGGTGGAACACTTGTTTAAGTGAGATTAGAGAGATTTTTGTTCATTTATGTGGTGAAGGGAACAAAAATGGGGCCTAAACATCGGATTGTTGCGCCCTCATCTGGTGAAATGGAAGAATTAGGATATTTTTGGTCTTTCAATTTTTATTATTTGTTGTAGAGGGGTTACAGTAAAAGAATTGTATTCTGGCAACTTCTCAACCGGAACAAAAACCATTTAACCTCCACCTTTCCATCCCAACACACATTGGACAAATACAACAATCAGAACAAAATCATATTGTTTCATTTTGTTTTTCATCTTTTTGCTCTTTTTCAGTATGGACGGACCCCCAGTGACTGGTCTTACATCGTATAAAAGAACCTCACCGATGTCAACGTGCACAAACTCTTCAAGACATTTAAAACATGCATATCGTACAAAAAAAAGCTTTATTTGTGGGTATATTAAATAATTACTTGCCACGTTCATGTATGTTTTGTTTTGTACAAAGTTTACCAGCTAACTAAAACCTAGTCTAGCAATAATATGTTGCTCTTTCGCATATTAATCCACTCAGATGCCTCCTCATAGTCACAGTTTATTCTAATCATCATCAGTAACCAGCAAATCACAGTTGGTGACCAACTGCTTTGTTAAAACTAGCTAAAATTGCTGTTATATGAGGTATATGAGATATTTCCACACTGTATAGTTAGATTCAACATTCAGTGGAACTATAAATGTACTTCACTATTGATGCTGTTAGTAATATGCAATTACTGTATTATTGCACAAGCTCTTTAAACTTATGAAAGACATTTATAGATATTTAAGATAGTATGTTATTGTGGTAGAAATTTATTTTTTAAAAACGTTTGTATTGTTGGATTTAATTGTTACTGTTAGAACATGTTAACATGTTTAACATCTAAAAAAATGTTAATGTAATGTTTAATTTTAGCTGATAATAGTAGTTAGTAACAGATGATTTTTAAAAAATGCTTCCATTCCAAGCGCACAAATTCCGAGTTATATTTGATGGAGATCCTTTTTGCACCCAAAGGAAACCTTAAAATCCACCGTATATTTGTTTAAAGATGTTTGTATGATTGAACTGATCCGTCATTTATTGTAGACCTTTGTTGCAAGGAATAAGAGTAATCTTAACAGTTACAAAAGCACAAATAAATTAAATAATATAGATTTAGAAATGTGTTATACTGTTAAGTATTGTTAATTGCCAAAGTATTTTAATGGTGTACTGAGTATTTTATGACGTGATATCAGAAATAAAAAAATAAAAAACAATGTATCATGCTTGCTTACTTCATTCATTCATTCATTCATTCATTCATTCATTCATTCTTCTTCTGCTTAATATACCTGATAATATTTCAGTCATGTATAATAATAATAATTTAATAAAATAAAATTATAATACATTTTTATTTGCTGTCACTGGGTGGAACACTTGTTTAAACAAATAGTTTCAAAAATGAAAATTCTGTCATCATTTACTCAATATCCTCAAGTTGATGCAGTTGCAATTGCAAACAGTTGCCGGTCCCCACTGACTTTCATATGGAAGAAAATACTGGGGACCAGAAACTGTTTGGTAAACCACATTCTTCAAAATATCTTGTTTTATGTTCGCCAGAAGAAAGAAATGCATACAGGCTTGGAACAACATGAGGAAATTGAGTAAATGATGACAGAATTTTTATTTTGGGGTGAAGTTTGCTCATCTTCTACTGGTTTGTTTTCAGCTCGTAACATTTTTTTCCTAAGCAAGTGTATTAGTGTGTACAGTATGTGTGCTGAAGGGATAGAGCACCCATAGATGAGGGAGAGGAGTGCTGGGACTGTGTATTGTGATGATATATGAGAGGGTTTGAGCTCCACTAGCTCCTGCTCTCCTGCTCCTCTGAACACACTTTACAGACATTCATCATCATAACATGCCCTACTTACTTTAGACATCATTAATTCATTCATGCCTCTCTTCCAAACACATATTGTACACAAAACATGAAAATGTCCACTAAGTAAAATAATACAACTCCTCTCACTTAAATTAAAAAAGGTTCTCTAAAGACGTTCCGTTTGTTCTTCTTCCTGCCTTAGTAGCCTATAGCTCTCCTTCTTTAGACACTATTAGTATCGAACCACTGCTGTAGTAGCAGAAAGAAGGCATTGTACTTTTTCCTCTTTGTTTTTGTAATATAATCAAGCTTTTGTTGCGTTCTTAATTTATTACAGATTACATTTAATGAGAAGAAACAAGAAAGATGCAGTACTACCTTTTTACACAAGATGGCGAAATATAACAAATGATGTAAAGAGCTAATGATGAGTGTAACTGGATTTGAATCACTGCAGGTTTGAATCACTGAGATCTCTGAATCACTACAATACTATTTTTCTGCACTGGAAGCACACACATACACATACATATATATAATTCTGAAAAAAAAAAAGTCCAACATGCACTGGCAATGTGAAAACAAAATAAGAATAAAACATTTAATTTTTTAAAAGTTAAGTTGTAAATTATAAAAGCAATAATTAAGAAATTAAGACCAATTCTTGTTTGCCAATAAACTTGACTCATATTTATAGCCCCCACTACCCCCCAACATGCCTTAATAAGGCTCAGGTTAATGGTTACATGAAAAAAAGTGTCAGAATGTCAGCCCCAACCAGAGCTGGGGCAAGTGACCTAAATCACTCCTGAACTGTGAAATAATGCTCTTGCCTTGAGAAAAGGGGAGAGAAATCAAAATGGACCTGAGGGAGACTGGATCCAGAGCGTGCTGGGATCAGATAACTTTTTTAAGCAGAAGCATATTGATTTATATGGAGCTGTAATTGCTTCAATATGTTCTGGATGACTCCCCCGTAATTAAGGCCTGGCAAAGACGCACTCCTGGAAATGCCCAGTGCCAGGCAGCGGGTAGAGAGGCACCCCACCCAATCCCCTGTGCCAGCAAGAGGGGAGAACATCCCCAACCCTGCCTCATCTTCATTTACAGCAGAGGCTTCCCTGTTCGCAGGTTCACTGAGCATCTACTCATCTGATAAAGGGCAAGAATTTGGCAATGCTGAAAGCTTAAACTTGCAGTCCATTGATGATTTTGCACTTTCATTGCACCTTACAAGCTGGCATGGGTTTGTCATAATGGCCTGTACCTTCTTGTGGCCTTAATTAGCATGAAAATTAGAAGATACTGTACAGCAATAGTTCTCACTGGACATTAAGTGGTGATTCTATCTTACAAAATTAAACAAAAATGTTAAAGTTAAATGAAATGCATTGAAATATGAATTATATTAATATAATAATATTAAATAAAATATTTAAATAGGTTTCAATATCAGGATATATTAAATGATGATACATTAATTTTTTTTATTTTATTTTAACAATAATTTATTATTATTTTAACCTGTGGCCTATTTTGCAGTTAGTATCAGGGGAGTTTTTCTCATTTTCTTTTTCATACACATCAACATGAAGCTGGGTGTGGAAAACACAAGTCAAATGTTTTACACAGCTGACATTCCCAGCAGCAGGACCCACCATCACATTGTTCTTGATGTATAAAATAATGGTGATGGATTTCCCATAAACCTTTGATTTCACCACTTTCACCCAACATGAATGTCAATCAGAGGAGGATGTTTAAACAGACGCAAAACTTGATACTGCATAGCAACACTCAATGGCAAAACATAACATTTCACTGATGTCAGTTTGATAACACATCTTGACAGGGTGAACAAGCACATGTGCTTTCACATATTATAACACATAGACACAAACTCTTTTTCTCTCTGTCTCACCCACTTAGAGGCGTACAGTATCCAGTTTATGAAATTCCAGCAGGAAGCATTGTGTCCAGTCATTATTAATGGTAGCTGACAGAATGATTGCAGTCCTTGTCTTGCATGCTAAATGAAGGACCTCGTTTCCAAAAATGTCAATGTACTTTGGAAGTGGATTGTATTGGGTTACTTAATCAGAAAGATATTTTGTGTTGTGTGTGTGTGTGTGTGTGTGTGTGTGTGTGTAGATGCCTGGAAAGACATTTTATAGATATTACAGGAAGAACCCATTTAATTAGCAATTCATGCATTCTAAATCAATTATTTTTAAACAATTGTATTATTTATGTCCATATGTACCTTTAAAAAGTAAAACTGTAGCAACTGCAACCTGAGAGACTCACCTGTGACATTTCAGGCATTATGTGATGACATTTTGCAACCTGTATGCTTTACAGTTCATAACAAAATATATAATTATAATGATTTATACATCATTCACATAAATCACTTGTTCAACATGGTTTTCTTTCCTGTGTTAATGTATTTCCTGTTTAAACAGGAAGTTAGGGTGTGGCATTTTCAAAGGGCTACAAAGGTTACATCACAGTCATTAACCATGATTTGCTTCTTGCTATAGGTTGGTGGCATTAGGGGGTGGGACATTCTCATTTAAAAAAAACATTTAATTGGATCAAATCTGTGTAGTACAAGATGAGTCATCAACATTATTCATTCTGTTTTTCCTGAAGAAAAAATAAAAAAATGTAACATTTAAAAAGTGAAATTTGTAAATAATTAAAAGTAGGATCTTGATATGATGCAAGACAATCTTGAGCCTGCTTCTGCTTGAGCTTATGATGCTTAATTGTTGCAAGCACCCACTACACCATGGTACCAACATGAATCAACATATTATTGTGTCTAAACCATCCAAAGGGTTCAGGGCCAACATGAAATCCTCTTTCAGATCATTTGATATTGTCCCTGAATAAAGCAAGGACCACCATCTCAGAGTCAGCAGGCTTGGCAGGTCGAGCCAGACAGATAACACTGTCAGACATTGTCCCTCTAGTCTGGAGAGCCTTTTTTCCTGGTCAGTGGGTTCACACAGACAGGCAGGCAGACGGTTCCAAAGAAGAGCAAGTTGGCAGAGGTACAACGAATCTAAGTGCTGCCCAATGCAGAGCAAGGAGAGAGAGAAGGTCAGCCCACTGCATCAGACTCTCAGACACGCAGTGAGGCATCAGCACAAAACCCACTGTATTACTTTACATCTAGCCGTCTCACGACACTGGAGGGGTTAATTCATTCATTCTGTAAACACGATCTTGTGGTTTGAACTCAACTTACTATTACTCTCCATTCACAGCTGTTGTGGAGAAGAACCATATTCAAAGTATTTATCCTTAAAGGAACACTCCACTATTTTTGAAAATAGGCTCATTTTCCAACTCCCCTAGAGTTAGCGCTTTTAGCTGTAGCTTAGCATAGATCATTGAATCTGATTAGACCGTTAGCATCTCGCTCAAAAATGACCAAAGAGTTTCTATATTTTTCCTATTTAAAACTTGACTCTTCTGTAGTTACATCGTGTACTAAGACCGACGGAAAATGAAAAGTTGGTATATTCTAGGCCGATATGGCTAGGAACTATACTCTCATTCCGGCGTAATAATCAAGGAACTTTGCTGCCGTACTATGGGTGCAGCAGGCGCAATGATATTACGCAGCGCCTGAAAATAGTCCCCAGCACGCTCCCTGTGCAAGCAGGTGGTCACGTTGGTTATGTTGACGGAAGTTAGCCTATTTTCAGGTGCTGCGTAATATCATTGTGCCTGCTGCACCCAAAACTCAACTGTTTAACTCTAGGGGAGTTGGAAAATTAGCCTATTTTCAAAAATAGTGGAGTGCTCCTTTAAGTACTTACACGCATCAGGAGTGAAGTAGGCCTACATTACTAAAAAAAATGAGATCTCTCCAACTAAAAAATGTTCAGTGACTGAGTCCATCTGAAATTTCTAGTTGGCTTAAACTCTCATTTAATTTTTGGTTGATGTTGTGCTGGCCAGTAGAGCGTTCGTCTTGGACTTACTTAAGCCTACTTGATACTGGCACCTGGTGGCGTGAATGTAGCCGTCATTGAAGAAATTAATGCAAAGTCAGCCACAATCTGTTTATTTTGTGACAGAAATTGGCTAATAACATTAGAAGTTCCATGTAAAATTAAATAGCATTTACTGGGTTACAGATAAGACTAGAGTATTGTTATGTTAATGTGCATGCTTCTAAATATATTATTTAAAAGTTCTATATATTTATTTACATGTAAAACTTTTTAATGTGGAACTGATTACTGAGAGCTATGGATTATTGCATTTAGATGACAGCACTACTATGTGGACTCAAATAGAAACAGGGGAAACAACTCTTAAGTAGGACTAACGTAAAGATGTCCTACTTAAGTATGTCAAAAAATGCTCTTAAACTCAACTAATTGCATTAAATACAATTATGTTTAATTACATGTAATTACATTACAAATTAGTAAATTTAAAATATATTAACTTTTAATGTCATATCAAATAGCACACTGCAGTGACAATTATAATCTAGTATGTCCTTTAGTATGTTAGTCAACCCATCAAAGTAAGTGTACTTCTTTAAAGAATGACAAAAGCTTATTAAAACATAATAATTTAAAATGTACTTTTTAATAAAGTACTTAAGTGTGTTGCAAACATAGTCATGAAAGTGTACTCTCTTTAAGCACACTTAAGTGGCCTTTTATTTCATTAATATTACTTGCGAGTATGTTTTTTTTATGTACCTTAAAGATTTGAAGTACACTACAAGTGCACATTCAATACAAGTAAGTGAACCTGTTTTTCACAAGGGATTTGAAACCACGACCTTGACGTTTGCTAACACTACGCTGTTCCAGTTAAGCTACAGGAACACCATGGTACTAAACGTCACTAAAGTCAGCTTAACTGAGAAGTCCTTTAAGAAACTCTCATTTGGCTTTTCAGAAGAGTTCTGCAGTGTTCTTTTCATTATGTACATACTAATTAGATTCATTGTCCACTGTTGCTCAGCAAATATAATTTTTTTTACTGCAAATAAGAGGTTGACTCAGCATTATAACTTTATATATAACCTTATTAGTAAAGTGGCATTACATAATGATTAATTAAACCCATTTTCTTACTTTAATACATTATATTTTGTTATCTGACCAATATTTTTTACAGTGAAAAGTGCTTAATGGTTAAATTAATTTCTTCATTCTGCAAGGGTCAGATTAACTCTCCATGTGCCATTGCATATTGTAGCAATAGTTTACAATGGTTTTTCAACAACGCCGCTAACCATTGAACAAATCCTCATCCTGCTGGCCGACCCATTGCCGGCACCATCAGTGGACATTGTTCTTTGATGAAAACATGAGAAAAACATCACAGCAATATCTATGCCAGTCTAACTCCTTTGCCCAGTGAACACTGACCACACACAGCAGGAGGTTGTTGAGCGGTTTCAAGAAGCTTCCAGAAGCAATAATAGTGGCCATGTCCCTCCACATTGACTACTGTGTCCCCTCTAACCACTTTTCTGTGAGCATGTGAGCGACCGTACTATGTAAGCACTCCTATTGGCTCATTGTGTGAACTACGAGATGGTATTAGTGGAGGGAAATCTTCTCCCAAGTCTCAGTGAATGCACTGTCTGTTCATCGAAGCAATGAGAGAGCTCATTCCTCTGAGGTCAGCCAGACCGTACTTTGACAAAACTTACCCAAGAAGCCAGGCTAAGCATCAATCATATAGACAGGAATTATATCAAATAAATACTCGACAACCCCTTTTCCATGGATTATGTTATGGCAGTGTTTTACACATGTATGCGCTGATGAGTGTGGATAATGTGGTTCAGTTTCTAAATCAAATCAGATCATTTTATTGTCACGTCACCATATAGAGCGATGATGGATGAAACTCTTGGGTGCATGTTCCAAAAACAATGCAGTGATGTATAGTGACAGATATCTGATCACAATATACACAATATGCAATGTAATATATGCACAGTAAAAAAAATTTAATCGCAGTATGCAGAATATAGACCGATAATCGGTTTGAAGTGATATTTTTGTTTTACCATATAACCTAAACTTGGCTACTTTATGGCATAATTTGTGCGTTCAACGGAAAACAACATTGTTTATGTTAAAGCTCCTTATTTAATACCCAAAACAGACATGAAAATAAATTTGCAACTATTTGCAATGTAACTTTACATAAATCAGATGTCAGAAAGAGCTTTATTGCCAAGTATGTTTACACACAGACAGGAGCTTCCAGTGCAGAAGAAAAAGTAATGTAAAGTAATGTAATAATAATTATATATATATATATAGAGAGAGAGAGAGAGAGAGAGAGAGAGAGAGAGAGATATTCTAGACATGGCTGCCACTACTCAGTAACACAAACCACTATCATTACAATTTTATAAATATATTAAAAGAACTTTCAGTTTTAAAATCTTTTAGCTGATGCTTAGCTTTATCTCAACTAACTGCGCCCCGAAAACATCCCATAGAAATTAATTTTAAAAAGTTCACCTCATATAAATGTATTTAAAAGGCACACGCTGGCAAGTGTGTCGGCTGGGAATACAGAGATGAAAAAGACACCGTCCAAATTACGCATGGGAGTGCCTCTAAATTCAACTTCTGTCCCTTTCTAAAAACTCGCCACTTTCTCTAACACCCTTATTCGTTTTCATTCTGCAATGCAATCATTTCTGTTCTGTTAGTAAGTCCCAAAAAGATCCAAATTCGAGCCTATTCTAAGAAACAGATGACGTTATTTGACAGGGTGCCCAAAATCCTTAATGAGTAACTTAGCCAGAGGAGAAGGCAAATGCTGCCCCAGCTGTTTCCTGTTGAAAATGTCTCTGTAATGTAGATAAATGTGAGGGATTTTCTCTCCAAATCCGTCTCCTGTTCGCTAAATCTCACTTCTCCACAACGAGCCTGCGCAATGGAACAAAGTCGGAATATTGAGATGTGACATTGCCTGCATCTCATCCTCCTTGCTTTTTAATGACTTCAAACAAGTTCTTTTTTGCTGGGCTTTTGCTGGAGACCCAAGGGGATGTCTAGCGGTTATTTCTTCCAGGGGCATTGGTGTGATGTCTTTAAGGTAACTTAACCTATTTCCTTCCAAAACAAATAGGCTCCTTAGACTTACCATTATTGATTTCTCACTGAAGCAATAGCCTATAATATAAATTATATAGGGACTGAATATTTTAAGACAATTTGCACTCAATTTTAAATAGGATAAATTATCAATCTGCATCTTTAGGCAATTTGCATGACATTACACTGTACATGCAAAAGTATTTCACATTAAAGATCTGACAGCTGTAATATGGCAAACTTTTGAGACTTAAGACAGATTGCATGATGTGCATGGTGAGTCATATCATGATGCACCAGGGAGTTCATTTGCGCAGTGCACAAGTCACCAACTTGTATATCACGACCCTTAAAAGTAAATATTACTCAAATATTGAGTCGACACGAAAAAGGCTTGGGCAGAAGGTTTTGCAGCATACTTGTCCGTTGTGTGGTTGCGCATTATATTATCTTTATTATGTAAAGTGCTTCCTCTTTTGGGTTTGGCGGCTTTGCAGCTTTCCAGTTCCACCTCACGTATCTGTAGGTGAACCACAATGTTTTATCCAAGCAACCCAAAATGCATGGTTTACAAAAGCGCTCTTCTTTGACCGGACACTGGGTTCAAGCAGCATTATCCTATTGGCACGGGCAAGAGCTAGGCGCCTCAAAGCGCGCGCTGGAGACATTTCCGCGCGCATTTGTGGAGAAGTGCCTCGCAATAACCCGCTCTGGTTTAGCGGGATTGTGTGCGGTGAGAGGAAGGACACTGACTTCTAAAGCCACCACAGAAACGGAGTTCTACATCTGAATGGGAGTAAATATCAAGTAAATGCACGCGCGCAAAAGTATCCTCGATGTATAAACAGGTGCATTGAACTTTTGATTGCATTTTATAGTTTTTTATTTTTATTTATTTATTTATTGTCATTCTTCTTGTGTGCAAGTAGAAGATGCTTTTAGATGTATCCTCAATATCCAGGCACCTGTCTCTGTAGGCTGTTTGATATTCAAAAGATGTTAGAAACATGAATAAGTAACATCTGTGCAGACAGACAGATGATAGATAGATAGACAGATAGACAGATAGAGATGCACATTATCCTTAGTTATGTTTCATTGCATAGATGTAATGTATTTCTGGTTTCCCTCTCTTTGGGATGCAGTGTACCATGCGCTGTCTCTCGTGCACCCACACCCTCTCACTGGTGCTGTGCGTCCTCGCGTTGACTCCCGCGACACTGGAGGCGGGGCCGGAGACGCTGTGCGGGGCGGAGCTTGTAGACACGCTGCAGTTTGTGTGTGGAGACAGGGGCTTTTATTTCAGTAAGTGCACATTTTATTTATTCATCAACTGCTGCTCTTTCTCGTCCTCTCTCTCTCTCTCTCTCTTCCTCTTTCCCCATGCACCAATGCGCCACTCATAAATAAGAAAAGCATCCGTTTTCAATTATTGCTGTCCAATTTTCCAAAATGTTCCCCCCTTTCTGGTTTTGCTTAATTTGTCTCAGTTATTTCGGATAGAAAGTTTACAATCCATGTAATCTAATCCTGCCAAACACTACTTACTTGTCAATGCATGTTTCAGGTCATATTATGCATGATTGATTGGTGCATGTTATTCCAAATATAACTGTTTATAAGCTTTGTCAAAATATATGAACTTGCTCTGCCTCTAAAAGAACTTCACTTATTGCTTAACATAACAAATCTCTCACTTTCCAAACCTTCCCTTCAATCACACTGGTCCATTCTGGGACCATATGTAATTCCCACTTGTCATGATCCAATCAATTTTCAAAGGAATTAAAAAATCTTATTAGATATCCTATTGTGTAAAACAGGTTGTGAATGCCGCTTCACGTTAGATTACTGTAAGGTGAGCTCTTGCAATGCCAAAGACGCAACTGAATAAATTCTGTTTCTGATGCTCATGTATTACATTTAAAGAAGATCAGCCAGTTGCTTTGCCCCCAAAAATGAGGTTGCTGGAATTTGGCAGACACGAGTAGGCAGGGCAAATAAATGTAGTGTACATCCAACTGAATACGGGGGACTACCCAAAGAAAACCATTTTGAATCCTAGACTTAAATCTCTCTTTTTCCACAAGCCATGAGAACTGCTGAGTCTTGGGATGTCCCAATCAGCAGTAGGGAGAGATTCAGGAGTTCTAGACCTTGATGGGACTTGCTTTTTACACTTTGTTCATACACTTTATGGACTAATTTTTCCTTTTTTGAGCATGAAATTAATTGAAATTTATTCTGTAATGTTTATTTGTCAATTTGTTTGACTGGGTGATCTATTTTGCGTACTACTAATGATAATATAAATCGTTTTTAATGACCTTTTTCATATTCCAATCAATCAATCAATCAATCAATAGATTTATGCAATTTAGGATTAAAGGGATTGTTCACCCAAAAATTAAAATTCTGTCATTATTTAATGACCCTCAGGTCACTCAAAACCCATATTTTTATTTTTTCTGTTGCAAAAAATAAGATATTTAGCAGAATGTTCAGACTGCTTATCTGATAAATTATAAAAAGCCAGGCAGCTTGAACTCAAACAGCATAACTATTTAGTAATGTCAGTAGTAACTGGATCAAAAAAGTTTCTAATCTTAGACTATTCGTATTTTCCTGAAAAATCAATTGTCCTGTCTATGACATTCGATTTCAGTGTACCAAATGAGACCAGTTACATCACAATGTGCAGCTATGATGTTTTAAACTTGTGCACATATATTGTTATCTGTTTGAATTACCCGATGAGATATTTACAACGTGCAAATGGCTCAAGGAAGTATGAGAGTCTCGGGCCACTGATGATGACATATGAAGTGATTATTTTGACAAGTGGACAGAACCCACTGATTCTGTGGAGACACATTTTATTCACTTACTTTAAAAGCGAAGCGAGATTGAACTTGAAGTTAGAGTTGACATTTTAAGTTTCCAGTCAACAACATTTGAGCTTTTAGTGGTCACAAAGGAGCTGGCTGGATCGCTCATGGCTGTCAATGGCCATGTGTTTGTTTTGTCAATACAGAGCTCAAAATAAATACGTTTATGCTAATCTGAACTTTCCATGAAATTATTGCATCAGTGTGACAGATTCAGTGAAGAACAAATAGACGATTTTATACAGATCATTTGACTTTGACCTAGTAAGCAGTATAAATCTTAAAGGAATTTCTTACAATATGTACCCCAACAACCCTGTTTGCTGTTGTTATTCTAAACCTGGGTTTTTGCTTGTTTTGTTGTATAAAAACCTGTGTAGACTGGCCTCAAACACATGAATCCATACACAAATAAACTGAATTCATATATGCAGCAATTAGCATTGTGTTCGTTGCAGTGCAGCCCATCTCGCCAGTGCCCTTACTGCCAGTGGAACTCCACTCACATTTCAAAACTTCAGATTTCATTATCTTGATAGAAAGGCCTACTACTCGGAAAATACTACTCGGTGGAAATTTGTTTTCATTGAAACAAAATGTTGCTTTTTGAAGACATAGAGAAGAGGAAGACACAGAAGAAATGGTGCAGTCTTTTTTTTTTTTTTCAATTGTTAGCCTTAAAAATCCTCAGTTGTCTTTGAAATTTCTCAGTGTCAGTCTCATCCCACATTTTCTTCCGTTCTAAAGGGTTATTGGAGAGGAGAGGGGCTCCGAAACAAGTAATGCAGAGCTAGAGCACATCATTCTGTTTATTACAAAGGGCACCTCGTGTCCAGGGGTGTTTGTGTTGACACAAAGCTGCCCTTTTCCTCCATGGTTGTGTAGTCTTTTCCAGCAAAGCATCTCTGATGTCCGCCAAAAGGCTGAGCATGCACCTCATGATGCATTCCCATTCCCCAGACACAAACACAATGGGAATGCGGAAAGTATGCACTGTAAAATCTTATTTTGTCCAGAAGTGGGTGCAAGTCTCCTCTCACACATTTGGAAGGATGATCTGGCACCTCAGGATGACAGGTGAACCTCTGCTGAAGGTTGCCTCGTTCAGAATTATGTGAATCTTGAAAGGAATTATGTTGCATTCTAGTCATTTCTGGACATTCTTGTTTACAAATTTTATGCTTTCAAGTGATTTTGGTGGAATAAAATGTACTTTGTGGACTATTTTATATAACGTTTTAACTTCCTGACAAAACAGGAAGCTTTTTAGTGCAAATGCAAGACAATTAAGAGCAAATAATGCACATTAGGTGTTTAATTGATGCTTTCAGCTGTGTATTTTATCATTTTTGTGCTGCCATGGAGAATTATAGGAAGTATAGTTTGGATGCACAAGCTTGTGGCCTAATACATCAGCTAACTGAGTACCATTTCTGGCCAGCTTTATTGCTATTCTTCTTCAACAGTGCACAGAATGCCTGTTAAGTAAATTGTACTGCCAACATTTACAATTACAACATATTATGATCAATACCAAAGGATATTTGTCCATAATTCTTTAAATGACACCAACTCAATTTAGAAAGTCTGGCCAATCACAACTCTATCATGGTGTTCATGTGCCCTCAACTTGCAAATATGATAATTCCAACATTATTAAGCATTAATAATCAATCAATGATAAAAGGATTGCAGGTCACCTCCTCTCAGTAGCAAAGGCCGCAAAACAGAATCGAAGTTCTGTCACAAACATCACTGATAGGATTTTCGTTTGTCTGGTTTCATTATGTTTAAAGCAGCTGTAGAGAAGAACACATCAACAGCACACAGCCAGGCTTGGCTCTTGTCCTAGAGCAGCACCGGACTATGGGGGATTACAGGATGATCAGGATACCCCCGCCCCCTCCCGCCCCGTTGGTCTACTGGACATGAACATGTTGCAGAGGGAACTGGGTGTTTTGGGTTCAGCACTTTTCTGGTGAAAAGGTGGTGGGGTTTTTTTTTTTACCACAAGGTCTAATATTTAAGCTGTGTCTGATTTACAAGACGCACAAACAAAAAGACTTCTCTCCGAACCCAAGACATTCACATGTCTTAATTTGGTCAATCCAACTGAGTTTTACCTGTAGATCATTTGCTCTAAAAGGAAACTTCTTTCATCATATTCCCACCCTCATGTTGCTTGACCCTCATATGACTTTTGGAAAAAAAATCCTATTTCTTTATTATAGCGTCAAGTTATAAATCTTAACCCATGTAAAACGTTTAAATAGATACAATAAATATATATAAAAATTAAATCTATATCTATTAATACGTCTATACCTATAGTTATATAGATACTTTTAAATAGATAATATAAAACTATTTTAAAAATCTGATCCATCTGTCTATCTGTCTATCTATCTATAGATCAGATACTAAAATATTTTAAAAAAATCAGTGAATCTATTCACATAAAATCAGTCTATTAATTTATAACAGCAAAACGCCCTGGTTAAAACATTTCGACAAACCATTACTTGGCTGTTTACAACCTTTAAACACCACAAACAGTTTCTATTCAGTCATTAATGTCTGCGAGAGCCAGCATCTCTTTGCATAGTAAACAGTGGCAAAAAGAGCCAGGAGACAAAAAATGGTTACACTTTACTTGAAGGGGTGTGCATAAGACTGACATGACACCTTCATAATCATGACATGACACCTACATAATCATGACATTACACATGTCATGAATATGAAGGTTTTTTTATGCATGTTTATGACAACTGTCATTAAGTGTCATTCACTCAGTTATGTAATTTTTAATGCAAAGATGACATTGTTTGAGATGTCTTTGTTATGGGCTATGGTTAGGGGTAAGGGTAGGAGTAGGGTTAGGTTAGGGTTAGGTCAAATAATGTCATATTTGCATTAAAAATTACATAACTGAGCGAATGCCACTTAATGACAGTTGTCATAAACATGCATAAAACCTCCTTCATATTCATGACATGTGTCATATCATGATTATGAAGGTGCCATGTCAGTCTTATGCACACCCCTTCAAGTAAAGTGTTACCCAAACAATAAATAAAAATAGGAAGGAAACTTCATCTTACTATAAACTCTTTGTGGTACCATTGATAAAGAGGTAGTTTCCAGTACTATAACAGCTTTCATAGTCCCCAGTGAACAGTAAACTTCCTGACACTATAGGCAGCGTATGGCAGCTGCTCCAAGAACTCCCTGTACTTTAATAACCTGAGCATGGCTATAAAAGTCAGCTTCTTTCCAGAGGTGTTCCTCATTGGAATGTACATGTTCTGATGTGTGATGATGTTTAGTTGGAAGCAAAGGTGTCTACCCAAAGGTGCTAGGACACATTTGTGTGTTAACGTTTGCATTTTTGCAACACTGAAGCATGAGGCACATTGTCCTTAATCACAGAGATGGAGATGTGCTTTGCTCAGGTTTCACAGCTCTCTCACAATGTTGTGAATGGGTTGATTGTTTTACTAGAGGAGGAGATGAAAGACTGTCAGCTGAGCTGATAGATAATCCATCCCACAATGCAACAATCTTCAATAGATGCTTGACCTAATCTGTGGACAATTTATATGGATAATGAAAAAACTAAAGACTGTTACTAATCTGCCTTTCTTACTGATAAAAGAACAAAACATGAAAACAGGCATGCAGACAGTGTTGGTTCATAGCTGATCTAACAATAATACCTTATTTTAGGATTACAACTTTGACCTCTTAAAATGCAACACGTCAGATCTCTGAAAAGTCTGCTTTTGTTGTGTACTGCATCTCTTAGGCCACCACAAAATGGATTTCATGAAGGATCATAAGTGCTATTTTGAAGAAAACAGCAGATCTTAATTTTGGGAAGGTTTTTTTCTGGATTAGAAAATCATCCAGGAAACATTTTGACCAGCTTGTAACAACCAAACTGACCGGTTTACTGCAAGATAATTCTTTTTTTTTCTTTCATGTCACTTGGACTGCTAACCCTAACCTGCAAATACAATAGACCCCAGATTCAGAGAGGAAAATTTGATATTTTTAGTTCATGTCAACATATATGCTAGTATGCTAGCATATACTATAGATGACTTTAGATGTGGAATAAAAGCCACAAAACTCTAAATGAATTCTAATTAAGCTCAAATCTATGAGCATCTAAGCACACTATTTAAATGAGGCAACTAGAAGGCCATCCAAAGTTTTCCAAAATGAGTGTGTGAACACAATTCTACCATTACAGTGTCCTACATAAAACCCTCAATTGTATTTAAAGATAACAGCGCCCCCTAATCTCCCAGAAGTGTTCAGCTCCCAAGAGTCATGCAGTCTGCAGGGATGCATGTTTGTCAGAATTAGAGCACCTCTCTTTCCAAAACAATGCTGACAGTGTGCAGCAAGTGCAAGGCAGAAGTTAATGCATTTTGTCAGCACTGGCAGCCCTGCGAGCCAAGAGCTATTAACTCTGAAAGGGAAAGGTATTTCCTCCTTGTAAATGCCATATTAAATTATTATTGTTATTTAATTTGGTAACAGGGAAAAGCCTATCAGAGCTATATTGCCCTAGGTGAGTGGCGACTTTTTTTAAGGCCACCGGGAGATTGGCGACATGGAGAAAGAAACATTAACTTAGTCAGGTGTCTAAGTGCTACCTTTAACATAAATCCGTTTGGGATCAGACACCCCAAATTCTACACATGTACAGTAAGTAGTCCAACCTCATCGTTAAATGTAATGTCTAGGACATAATAGTGCATTGACAGCACACAAAATTTATACCCATAAGGCAGTTTCATGTTCTTTCACATGGGTAATTATCACCTAGTTCAGCAGCGGCATTAACAAGCACTTCGGGAAAAGCTCATGGTTCATCCTGGTCTTCTAGCAACATCATTCTTCTCAACAGTGGTGCTGAGCAGGGGGTTTTCTCCATAGGTTAATTTGACCCCCACAAGGGCCGGATTTGGCCTCCCAAACCAGCAGGCTAGTTTAAAGATATCAGGCTTGAAACTGCAAAACGTGATATTCTCAACATTTGGGACAGCGTGACCTCTATTTAACTGGGGGGCTTGCCAAGAAGGGTTCGCTCTGTGCAAAGCAATACCCTGTAAATTTCACACTGAAGAAATTCATGTCATTAACGCGTCCATATATCTGAAGAATCACAGCTACGATCTGGCTGCTACGCTAAGCTATTATAGCGCTCATGACCGGGCTTTTAGCCACAGGTTACTGCCAAAAGTTTTAGAGATTTAGCGTTTCAGAGCGTAAACTTGCAGGTCGTAATTGCTCCTCATGAGCTGGTGCCTTGCCAACAATAAAATGGATAAAGGGCTTGAACTCAATGTGATGACAGGGTTTATTTTACGTACCCAAGTTAGGACAAAATTTGAAAAAATTTGCTATTAAGTGCAGGCCTTTCCTCACAGCAGAGATTTAGAAGAGCTTTCAATTTTTGTATGCGTATCTTGCCATACAAAAGGTTATTTATAAATGATATTTCTATGCATCCAACAGGCAAACCAACAGGATATGGGCCTAGTTCAAGGCGGTCGCACAACCGTGGCATCGTGGACGAATGCTGCTTTCAGAGCTGTGAGCTGAGGCGGCTCGAGATGTATTGTGCACCCGTAAAGCCTGGCAAAACTCCACGATCACTACGAGCGCAACGGCATATAGACAGCCCAAGGACAGCAAAGGTGTGCAGCCACGCTGCTGATGCCAGAACTAACCCTTTGCTAAGCTCCGCCCTCTTGGTTATTGCCATTAACACTGCAAAAAAAATCATTTATTTTTGTCTTTGTCTCGTTTTCCATGATATTATGATGCGTACCTCAGTCTCACCAAGATTTACGCAGATTAGCAAAAGAGAAAAAAAAAAAAAACACTTCATATATCCTTTCTAGGCTCCTTGTGTCAATATTATAAGTGCACCATGCAACAACGTTTACCATGTTTTTGAATACAATTTTGCTAAACACTTTACAAACACACAGGATTTCTTCCAGTTTGGGTTAAAAAAGGGGCAAAAATAGATGGTGGATGGTTGCTAAAGTATCTCTGGTCAGTCATGTTTTTAAGGTGGGGCTTAGTAAAGGGTCAGTTGACTGTTTGACAATTGTACATTTCTGTAAAATTTTGTGACAGATAATAATTTATGTATACATAATGGGGATCGCAGTATTAGTTGACTAATTTGATTGACAAATGTCGTATGAATTTTATTGATTGTGTTCCCCTGCAGAAACCTATATCTGGACAAAGCCATTCTTCCTGTAAGGTAAGTCTAACTTCATTCTGAGATTGAGCTGTAATGAACATGACAACTGACCGGCATATTTTTTTAAATTTCTCCTTTTGTGTTCCACTCAAGAAAGAAAGTCATACGGGCTTGAAACAAGTTAGTAAATGACGACAGAATTTTCATTTTTGGGTGAGCGGTCCATTTACTTCATCTCAGAGCCGAGCAAATAATACCGGTAGGGCTGCACAATTAATCGAATTTCTAATCGCAATTACAATCATGGATGCCACAATTACATAATCGTTCAAAGCGGCAATTAATCGTTCAAAGTCCACTTATGTTATTCTGCACGCTTAAGATATGTTTTTTTTTCTTTCTACATGTTATATTAAGGGTTTTTCCCATTGTTTTAGTTTTAGTATAACATTATAATACCATTCATATTTTTACTTTTTTTATAATTTAAAGAAGAAACCAATCCGATGTATATTTGATATTTTAGGCTTAATACTATAGAAAAGCACTAAAGTGTTTTCAGCTTGTTTATTTTCATATAAAAATATGGCATGCAGTTACATCAAGCAATGGTATAAACATCATTCAATGTAAATTGTGATAATCGTAATTAATAAATCGTAATTACAATTTCAAGGGAATAATCGACAATTATGATATTTGTCATAATCGTGCAGCCCTAAATACAGGTACATTGTGCTGCGATACATACCTAAGGAAAAAGCAGCTCTTCCCTCACCCCCACTGCCCAAATGTGGGCCATCCTTTTAAGTGCTCTGTCGTCCTCTCTCAAAAAAGAAAACCATTAGCAAGTGAACTGCCTAAGTGGTTTTTGTGGTAGACCTGCATGTGCTCTCCACAGGAATATTTCTGCACCCATACGTCATGCGCTGGAAGCCGAATATAAGGTCACCTTAGATGTCTGTACGCTGAGTTTAGAGTCTGGCCCCTCACACCGGCCTTTCTCCTCCACTCCTTGCATGCGGTTTCATTCCTAGCTTGTGAATTACACTTATTAATCTTGCTGTGGTGAAACCTTTGATGTGTTGTTTTGACAGTAGATTTCCTCAGCATTATGAAATAACACTCCGTTCACCAAACAGCTGTGTTGTTATGGGCAGCAACAGCCGTTCTGCTCTCGTTGGGTCGGCTTTCTGCGTTACTTCTCATCATCTGAACTGAAACTCACTACCTTTCTCTTTCTTATTTTCAGGAGGTTCATCAGAAGAACTCGAGCCGAGGAAACTCAGGGGGCAGAAACTATCGCATGTAGAGGACAGTAAGGCGAATGGCTGAGAGAGACAAGTGAAACTGTTGGACAGCGGGGAAACGGGATGAAAGAAAGACTGTATTCTTCCAGGGACGTGCTCCACTGTAAAAAAAAACAAACAAAAAAAAAAAACTAAATACTACAAAAATAAATAAATAAATAAAAACCAACAAGATACTGGATACTGTTAAAGCCCCATGTTAAGACAAACAAAATCTGATGATTTCCATACACTGCACCATTCCATACTGGGGGAAAAATCATAAATCAGCTGCTAAAAAAGTCAAATGATAACTGTTTATCCTCTTTGTGTGAACGGTTGCACCTAATGGATGCCGAAAGCTTTTTATAGTGGCAAAAAAACAAATTTTTGCGGGCACACGAGAGGCACGAGAAAGGAGTTCGCAGTGAGATCACGGACCGTGTTGACAAGAAAGGCTGTCTAGACAGTTTATACCAGATGGAACCCTTGCAAAACTGAACTACGGCTGCACAGAGAGATGACATATAAAATACAAATCAATCTTTTCTTATTTGATTCATTGTGCAAGACCAGATCAAAGGGGATTATACAAAAACATTATGCAGATATGCTGAGGTGCTCTAGAGAACACATTCAGGATCGATGGAACCGGACCTACATCCTGCAAAACACCCTTTTTTTTTTAAATTGTGTGAGGGATCTTTGCTTCTTTTTTTTAATAATTTTAACTGCATGGATTACCTTCTTTAGAAAATAGGAGGTGAAAGCCATTCACTCTAACAGTTATCCGCATGCATTTACACCAGTGTATCAGCATGCAAAGGAAAGACAACAGAAACTACAACAGAAGCAAAAAATTACTAGCAATTGTAACATATAACATCAAGAAGAACATAATCTGGTTTAGCAGCTACTGTTTATCAAATAGGAAGTTGCAGGTTTGCATCTTTACAGCGAAAGAATGGTGACAACTCACTAGCTGTATTAAAGGGATATTTCACCCAAAAATGAAAATGGTGTCATTTACTCATTTTACTTTACCTTCTCATGCGTTTGCTTAAAATATTACTTTTGTAGTCCATTTTTGATGCGCGTTTCTTCTGGGAAAAATAAAAAAGGCAATTGCAATGTTATTTTCCATAATACAACCTTACGGCTCATAAGTGATTATTTTAAACTTTATCACACAATTACCCTTTTTATTTTTTTCTCCGAAGCAGGCTTATGTAATTGCAGAGCACCAGTCATTTGGAATTATGTTTCAATTGCATTTAATTTTTGTCCTATTTGAAGCTTTACAGACATGGTCATTGTACAGCAAATACTGGAAACAAATTTCATTCTGAAAAAAGAATAATAACAGAATACAGATTAAAAATGACAGAAGGGTGCATAAACAACGACGCAATGTCTGTTTTTGGGTGAACTACCCCTCTACACCCCACTTTAAGCCACTGTCACAGGGGTTGTGAGGTGTGACCCTCTGCATGGTGATTTCCTCTTTTCTGACCCCAATGGATCACGTCCACCCACACTGTTTACTCTGTATCTATACTCAACCTATATTAACCTTTGCATTCTCTAACCATAATCATATGTGATGGCATTATATAGCGGAACCATATAAAAGATCAACCCACTGTATAATGGTGCTATTTTGTAGTTTGTTACTTGCAGGGGTTGGCTGAAAACATGAAGCTCATTGTTGGAAGTCTTCCCTTTTGCACAGCCTTGTGGCCACTATTGTAATAATATTCTTTTAGTTTTATTTTTAAGCTATTTCAATACGGTTACAGTGTAAGCGAGCAAAAGTATTTTTGTGAGAGCTGTGAATGCATAGAAAAAGGAACAAAAATGTGGCCCGAGATGGTTAATTGCTGTTTTTGTTTTCTCTACGGTTTTTAAATTATTATTTTTGAAACCGTAACCTCCCAATGCCAAATAACTTGACAGTACTGTAAACGGCAAATCTCCAATATTACCAAAACTTTGACCATCACAAAGTAGCTTTTCATGCATGCTACATTCATTTAGACATCTTAGCACTGAACTTAAGTATTTGTAACTGGCAAGGAAACGGTGCAAAACAGTCTTCAGTGTAATTCAGAGATGAGAAAGACAAAGTTACAGTTCAATTTCAGTTAGTAACAGTGTAATTTGGCTAACACTGTACGAGTCTATTCAGGACCATTGTTTTTCCTTTTTACTTGCCTATGTTTTTACTTATCGATGTGTCTAGGGAGGTTTAATAAGAAAATTGCACCAAGATTAAGTAAATTACACCATAAGTGCAATTAAGAAAGGTTATGTTTTAACTAGCAGCACCTTAACCATACGAAGAGAAAATCTATAAACAAGATGATACAGATGTTTAACAAATTTTGGACAACCTAAATTCAGGTCTTAGAGTGTTTGTACTTTTGAACTGGGCTGTATGCGTTTTATATAATCTTCTCAATCTGAATTAAGAAACAATAGAACAATGTAGAGTCATATGCAATAGCCACCCAGAATGTCTATATAATGTGCACAAGTTCGATGTAATAGATCTCCAGCAAAAGGTCCTCACATAATACCAAAGACTTTGAATATTTAAGGTACGTTGGTTATAGCTTTGTGGCAAATACCATGGGCAGCACTAAAGATACTTCTTGAATCTTCAATTAGACACATTAAGCAACACATTTTTACAAACATATTGTGCTTATTTTGAAGTTGTTCTGTTTCCCATTACATTGAATGTAGGATTTAAGGCTGCTGCAGAGTTTTGCGGCACTTCGCTTGAGTTTGATAGTTTTCATCAGAACATAAATCCAGAGACAGAAACAGTATGGTAGGACAAATGTTAAGAGGATTCTGGGCATTCTTTTGATTGTGAGGCTTTCATTAGGCTACTGGTGCTCAATTGCTTTCTGTATAAATATGAAAATACTGACAGATTGTTCACCGTTCCTGCTGAATAAACCACTTGTCAATATCTGAAGTCTCAAAGAATGATTATTACAAATACAGGAACTATACTTTTTAGTTACATAACAGCCATGAACCAAGATTTGCTGCTTGCTAGCCCGTTTCAGGGGGAGGGGCTTTTTGCTTATTGAGGGCATTTGATTGGACAAAAATCTGTTAGTGCAGGATGAGTCATCTATACGGGGAAGTCGTGGCCTAATGGTTAGAGAGTCGGACTCGTAACCCAAAAGGTTGCGGGTTCGAGTCTTGTACCAGCAGGGATTGTAGGTTGGGGGAGTGAATGTACAGCGCTCTCTCCCACCTTCAATACCACGACTGAGGTGCCCTTGAGCAAGGCACCGAACCCCCAACTGCTCCCCGGGCGCCGCAGCATAAAAATGGATGCCCACTGCTCCGGGTGTGTGTTCACGGTGTGTATGTGTTCACTGCTGTGTGTGTGCACTTTGGATGGGTTAAATGCAGAGCACTAATTCCTAGTATGGGTAACCATACTTGGCCACATGTCACGTCACTTATACTTTTAGTTTGTTTACCCAGAAGAAAAAGACTGTCAACTCAAAGCAAACACAAAGACTAAAATCCCCCAAACGCTCATTCTTTCAAGCAGAGAAGCAATGTTCCTGCCCCTTGCAAAGCACCTCGAAAACTAAAAGGTAATGAAAGTACAGCATTTGCCAAACTGTACATTAATGCACTAAATCTAAACCTGCACAGTCACCGCATGACAAAGTGATACTTCCTAAAATATGACATGTTCCGCCAAGACAAACAAATCAGGCTGTGGCTGTACTGACAAAAGAAGCTGCACATTCAGCTTTTTCTAAGTGACGGGACAAAGCTCTCATAATCTGTCAGCACTTTTTAATGGATATATTATAGTGGAACAATCAAGCCTTTTAATAGATAAATTGGCCACCTGGCTTAGTTTCAGCAGACATTTTTTTAAATGTGGAGCATGCGGCTGGCAGGCATTGTCTCTATGTTATTTGATTTTCATCCATTTTTTTTGGTAATACCAATCAATTATTATGCCCAATTAAATAAATTACAGACTGCAAATTATTCTGGATTCTCAGCAAAACCTGAGAAACCATTGAATAAACATTTTAAAGGGGTCATATGATGCAATTTCAAGTTTTCCTTTCTCTTTGGAGTGTTACAAGCTGTTCAGATTATTCAAACCTGACTTCAAGCTAACTTGGTCTGAACAAAAGATACAGTATATTACAAATGTCTGCTAACTACATATCAATTTATATAAAAGCACTTTTGTTAACAAGAAAGTTTATTCAGAAATGAAAATCATTTACTCACCATGTTGTTTTAAAGCCATTTGGGTTTCTTCTGATGAAGGAGTTGTTAGGCAGAATGTTCACACTGCTTTTTAAATATGTATTTTTTCTATAAGTATTTCAAAGCATTACAACAGGACTGCAAAAAAAAAAAAAAAAAAAGACTGAAATTTAAGTAATTATTCCCTAAAATGATCTTTCTCTTCTTTGCAACATTCAAATCTCATTTTTGTGTGATTTGAATATGCGCACATTAAAATTAGCCAAGACTAGTGTTGTTAATGTTAACTAAATTATTATAAATCATTTACGTTAATTGAAACCTGAAATGAAATTAAATAACAAATATTAGATGAAAAACTTGCTTTAAAAATAGAAATGTGGCCTTGGAAACTGACTGAAATAAAATAAGTTGAAGTTGAAGTACTAAAATGACTAAAAGTAAAATAAATTAAACAACAGAAATATCAAAATAAAAGCTAATCATTAGTATCAAACAAGGTCTGGCTGTAACTATAAAATGGCTTCACACCATAAAAACAGTCATTTGGACCACTGGTATGACGCTTTTTGACATTTTAGGAGCTTTAGGTCAACACTGTTCACTTTTTAGAAAAAAAAAAAAATCAGCATGAATATTCTTTTAAACATCTCATTTTGTGTTCCCTTAGGTACATATTTGGAACAAAATGACAGTTTTTTTGGGGGGGATGAAATGTTATTTTAATAAGGGTCACTATTACAAAACCTACTTTTTTGGTAAGTTGACAATGCACTTCCAAACCACACTCCACGAAAACACCCAGTGTACCTTCACTCCTATTAAATCTTACAATGTTCCAATGACATTTTATTCTATTATAACAACAGCAATGCACATTTCTCACACATACAACACGCCAGTACCACCATTCCATATGCCATCTAGCTAATGGTAACCAAGGACAGCTGTTTGAAGGCAGCAGCTTCCCATCTGCTGGTCAGTTTCAGAGGGATTCTAGCTAAAAAGCAAGCTTATGTTATTTTCCCCAGACTGGGCCTACAGTAGCTCTCTGAGTGCCGAGTGCATCCAAGGACACGGTTCCTGGAGCTAACCCTGAAACTGAAGCTTCAAGCCCATTCAACTTACGTGTGCTATTGTCTTCTCAATGACCTTGTGGTCTGATTCAGTTCTTTCTACCATTTCTCAAACATCCCCACAGTAGTTTCAGAAGAAAAATAATTCATGTAGGGCTGAAAAGCCATGTTTTCACTGCTAATGAATACAAGGCATCAGTTAGCCTGCTGAAACAGATGGTGCATAAAGATTTACAATAATAAATTAATTTATTCATAAGGGAGCAGCAACTATTTAAACACCATCTTGACAGGTTTTTTTCCCCCCTCGCTCTCTCTCTCTCTCTCTCTCTCTCTCTCTCTCTCTCTCACTCCCTTTTTTTTTTTGGACAGG
>NW_015552565.1:157772-175915 GCF_001515605.1 Sinocyclocheilus anshuiensis
CCCTTTTTTTTTTGGACAGGTGCACTGCAACATCTGGCAACTTTACAATACGAGCTTGAACAACCATTGATGAAACACATTCATTTCAAACACCATGTGTTCAGAAATCATAATCAGATTCAGGTGTTTACTGGAACTTGACTGCTTTCTGTCATTTTGTTTACTAGACAAATACATAAGTGACAGACTGTCAGCTCCACAATCAAGCACAAGCTGTAATACTTTCTAATAAACGCAGCTGCGCTGTTGATGAAAGGAGGATGGATATATGGAAAACAGACATTCTGTTGTGTTATCTATAGTCATACAAGATGACATGCCCTGGTAAAGATAGCTAATACAATGCATAAATGGTGGTAGCATATTGAAATCCTCAAACAATGACAATCCTCCATTCTTCCATGCTCTTACTATTTGATTATATACACAGTACATAACATATTCTGGCATTTAAAATGATAACATTAAATCAATCCAACTGACTTTCCCAAGACCAGTGCTGTTATTGTTAACTAAAACAAAAATTGTTTTTGTTAACTGAAATCAATCTGAAATAAAACATTAGATCAGGGCTGTCCAAACTCGGTCCTGGAGGGCCAGAGTCCTGCAGAGTTTAGCTCCAACTTGCCTCAACACACCTGACTGGAAGTTTATATGCCTAGTAAGAGCTTGATTAGCTGGTTCAGGTGTGTTTAATTAGGGTTGGAGCTAAACTCTGCAGGACACCGGCCCTCCAGGACCGAGTTTGGACAGCCCTGCATTAGATGAACAACTTAGACTTATTTCAGTTAGAAGCTTATTTCAGATTCAAATTTTTAAGTTGAAGTAGTAAAATAAATGAATCTGGAATATAAATAAAACCTTTAAAAAAAAAAAATACTACTACTAAAACAAATAAACTGAAAATGTAAAAATTCAAAATATTAATAATACTATAACAATACATAAGTGCTAAAATAACACCACCTAATACACACACCTGATCTTATGTGTGATCCATATGTGCACCAAACATACAAAATAAATAAAAATAAAATATTCATCCAATTTTCTCTGCCTTTGAAATGACTTTGCGGAAGTGGAAGACCAAAACACCCCATCCATTTGTCCAACCAAGAAACAGTCCTACAGCAAACTAATGAAATAAGTTCAGGCCGACTCAAACAATTTGCAATTGCATTTTGTGCCACTAGTGATGTAAAAATTACACAGACATTTCTAACCGACTTTTCACAATAACATCAAATCCTGATCCTCAAGTGCTACATTATTTCATGCTACAGTACATATCCTGTTGACCCTGAAAAGTGTTGCATTAATAAAATAAAATAAAATTGCGAAAAATAAATTTCATGCATTTAAAAAGACATGTATGAGTATTATCAATTAAGAGAACAAAATACAGATATCAAAACTAAACTTTATGTATGATCTATAAATATCTATAGACTTGCAATAATACTGTAAGCGCAACATACAGTCAACATACTCATGTACAAGAGTTAGCAGGCGACATCCATGCCCCAACATGCTCCCTTTCACCCTCTACCCCTAGATCACTCCCTCCCTCAGCAGTGGAAATTCACTGGGAGCTGATTGTGGCAAGGCAGTGTTGGCTCAGCTGTGAGCTTTAAGAACCCATGATGTCAGACCCATATTTTCCTTGGAGAGTTTCTCATCAGCTGCATTGTTCCTGGAAACTATGGTCTGTTCTCTGGGCAACAAAGAAGCCAACCCCATCTCGGTCCACCATGGTCCCGCTTGAGCCCCCATTGGCCCCTTCTTCCCTGAACCCATCATTTACTACACCACCAAACAACAGACAAGTAAAGAAAATAATCTGGTAATATGATCAATGGGGAGAGCATTTTGGAATTGCGACCATAAATTCTCCTGGTTTCCCAAAGGATGATCAAAAGCAGCTTTTTAACATCTTTGGAAAATGGAAATGTATGGTTTGTGATGACGTGTGTAACAAAATAGGACAGAGTAACATGCCCGGTGTTTTTGGCATCGGTTGGGGAATATGGTGATGCTGGTGATGTCATCTAGCCAAGCATCTCTGTTGACCACAAGACACATTTGACCACTTTACAGCAGTGCCCCCTAATATGAGAAGCAAAGGAACTAAATGTTCCCGTGAGATGCTCCCTGACATAGCGCTTGGTTCATCAGTCCCACAGCTTAAATCTTTCAGTCCATTTCCGCAGTACTGTTTTTTGTTGCATCATTTAAAACTCATCACACTGCTCCAGTTGTTGAAGAATTAATGCTTTTCCTCGAAAGAGAAGCATCCACATGTAATTTTTAATTCAAACTGGCAATGAGTGGAATATCTTTGAGTCAGCGGCCATAATTGTACGTAACTTTATCCCACACGGAGAAAAAAAAAAAACAGTCATTCAGACCACTCTCTCTTTTCCATTACTGTGTATTTCAGCTGCCAATTCTGGAGTGGATACCTGATCCATCAATGGCAAAGACCGTGAGGTGAGTGATAGGGCGAGATGGGGCCGTGGCAGAATCCAGGGCCAAAAGTGTGATTTTGTGCAACAGGAAAAATAGCCAAAATGATGATGTTATTATATATATCCTGTGTCACTGATGGTAATTCCCATGCAAAATATTCAGGGGACACAAATGGATTTCCATTTGAGTGCAATGCTTAAATTACAGGATGTTCATGTCTCCAGTTTTGCGGCAAAAGGATAGACTTGTGAAGGAGCAAATCAACTGACCCAGTCAGTCTGTACTCTCAAATCACATACTACAAACTGCTGAGAGCTTTTGCAGTAGTACGAAAGCGGATAGCGGACATGAGACACTTTTGGAAAGCTCACATGTCCTTCAGTGTGATGTGCTAAATGCTATCTAAAACTATTTTGATTGGGGAACAGGTTCACAGAACCCATAATACACACTTTCACTTATTGAAGAAATAAAATGCAATAAACCAACATTAGCACTTTAAATTCTCATTATTCACATGACTTTTGCCACCATTACCGAATCCCTCTTCACTTAAAATAATTAAACAGAACCTTTGTGACTTTGTGGAGCTTACCGGTACATTAATAAAGCAGTATCTCCCCATCTAGCGGCCTAGCTAACATGTCAGTTACACAGAGGTTGAAGCTTCAAAAACCTGGAGAAGGATGAAGCTAGACCACAAATGTACTCCAAGTGTTTCACCATGGTGGCAATTGAGGCATGAAAGGGGATCTATGAATATTAGTTTGAAATTGCACATCAGAACATTAGATTATCGTTGTAAGGGTAATCAAAGGTGGGAAGAGGTCACTCTGGAGGGTGAGACATCAGAACGCAGAGTGGAAACATAGACAGAGGGGTTACAATAACAAAGTGTTAAACTCTGAAGTTCAGTTGTACTCTTGCTGGAACAGTCGTGTCTCCATAGACCAGTTGAGTCCTTCAGTAGAGGCTCTCTCACTCCAACACAAATACTCACTAAATAAAGGCGGAGTGTTCCAAGTAAAATCACTTCAGCTGAGTTCAATAACTATTATTCATGTCCCATTTCTTCTTGCCTATGCAACAGGCACCATGATATTAATAAGGAAAGCCTTTATGTTTTCATAAGAACTGAAGAGGAGCCTTGTAGAGCACATTTCTGATTTCTTATGAAGTGCCCTACAGAACAAAAAAAGTGATAACCTAAAATCAGAAAGAAAAAGAAAAAACACTGTGCATCCGTAATGCGGGTTTGTCAGATATCACTTAAGATGCCGTTGGTTACTTACATCTTGAGAGTGTGTACCAGTATTTAGTGTGAACCTTGATTATCTTTCTGTGAGCAAATGACTCTTATGAGCTGCTTCATTTTAATGAATCAGTTAAAAAGATTGAAGAAATAAAGTCTTGAGTCTGAAATCGTCCTGATACGACACATTTACCCCTGCTCTGCTAAATTTCATAAGCGAAATCCTGCCATTTCAATGGGAATTCACATTGTCAGGAATTTTGCATAAGGTAAAAACATTTTCCCATGCAGATTTTGCAGCAACCTTCAAGAGCACTTGGCGATTACAGACAGGTGTGTTGGAGCAGAATTAGAACTCAACTCTACAGGTAGGTAGACCTTAAGCAGCAAGATTGGGCACCCCTGGTCTACTGAAATTACTAATAATCCAGCTCTGACCTACAAACAAAAGAAGTACATAAAGATAATAGACGATACCGTGAGGCGGCACCAAGGGAATTGGAGTCATTTGATGGATGATGATGTCTCACAACAGGTATTCTTCCTTCTTTGAGGCTCATTCCTTTCATATTGTAACCATTTGCACTGGATTACTACCACTGCTTAGACAAAATGTGACCTCAACGTACAACCTTTGACCTGCTGCATGAGCTTGACAAACTAAGTACGGCAGGGGGTACGAAAGCTATATTGGAAGGGGATGCCCTTTTCTCCAGATTCACAATGAAAGGCTCACAGGTGTTATTTGGCCTTTTACAAAACCACTGTGGGGCCTTTTAGAAAAACAAAAACCATTCAAAATATAATCCTCCTGCTTTAAAACATGTCTCAAGATCCACCCTGTGGATAGGCATCCACCTTTTATCAAGGTGAACAACTTTTCACCAAAGGAGAGCCACGGAAATCATCAAAACTCAAATAATAGATCAAAACGGACAACATCATCATCATCATCATCATCATCAGACACTATAAAAGCACACATTTGATACTCGGTGGATATGCGAGTGCAAAGCCAGGTTCCTGCAAGCAAATCAACCATCATCACCCATGATCATGGCATCATCTTACATGGTCATCTTTGCACTTGCAATTTTAGTTGAGTTGACTACTCGCACAACAACAGCTTTGCCCAAAGTTAAGATGGATGGAGAACATACAGAGCGGTGCCGATAGAAGGAGAAGACGATGCAAGCGAAATAGGACCTGGGCGGCTCACCTACAGAAGACAACCAATCATAGAGGGCAGACTGGTGGACGAAAATGGGACAAAACACATCTTCATACTTGCTGTAAGTGTTTGAGAGTTAATTTCTTGACAAAGTAGGAGTTTTATTTATTTTATTTTACATTCTGTTACTTCAGGTAAAAACCAGAGATTCCATGATTGTATTTGCCAACATTTACATGCAAGTTTTGATCAGATTAAAGCAAGAAATCGTACCAGTCCGATTTTGCTGGTGTGGTAAGAATCAGATGACCTTTCTATGGGTATCGAACAGAGCTTTCTCAATTCAAGGCTGAATTGTCCTCACATTGCTACAATTATCAGTGCAGTAATGGAACAGTCAGAGAGGACTATGGGAAGGACACGGTCACAAGAGGGGAAATGGAATCTATGGATAAAAGGGCCCACGGTGATATTGTGAAAATTGGCCAAGCGAGGCATGGGAAACTTTGTCACATTTCTTCCATGTGGGGCTCCATGCGCCGGCTTTGCTCCAGTAGTTTGGGAGCAGTTATGGAGAGGGATCTTGAGGCTGCCCTTGGGCGTGTGTTGTTCGAATTAACTTAAACATCTCCAGGTGCTGTTTCAGACTTTAATACAGTAGGAAAAATGCCTGTAGAGGGAGCAGTGTTTTGTGTTTAGCTTGGGCTGCTTCTGTTCAAGTGGCTGTCCCACATTCTGAAGTGCTGACTAAAAATGCCTTTCCCTTTTCCACCAGGACACAGGAATAAAAGGGTCTCTTGGGAGGGAAACAAACCTTGCCTTTTCGAGAACCTTCCCTGTCTTCCCGCCGCGTGGGATGGATCGCGCTCTGGATGGATTCAACACGAGTGATGAGCGACGTAGCACAGATAATGTCATTCCCATTGGCAGGAGGGACATAGACAGTAAGCACTGCCAAGTTTCTTATCTTCTCCCTCTCCATCCTTTTCGGAGATATTTTTACATAGCCATGAAAGTAGCCTGATATGCTTGAGGAAACTTGAGGACTAAGTTTTAAATAATTTTACATATATATTTATAATTTTATAGTTATATTTATAGTTAACATTCTAAAAACAATTTACCCAGAGAAGGACTGGCCATCCATCCATGCCGTTTTCCTGCCTACGCCCAAGATGCGGGGATAGGCTCCAGCGTCACTGCAGTTTGAAAAAGGAATGGATGGATTAAAATGGCACATTACCAAACTGAGAAGAAACCTTGTTAGAAAACAAGGGGTTAAAAAAAACTGCCATCCATAACTTTCTGAAAAACAAAACCGATTACCAGAAATAGAGCCAGACTAAAATGGTTTGCTGGTCTTACCTGGTTCAAGCTGGTCTCCCAACTGAAGAGTGTTCAAAACCCCTCTACAACTGGCAAATCAGACCAGCAAAGCAGCTTAGGTTGATTTCATCTTTGTTTCAGCAGGGAATATAGCAGTGAATAAACAAGTAGCCTTCCAGTTACATTTAATGCTAAATTTGTTTTGCTCTTCCTGTTCTCTTCACAGTACTGAGGTGCATGATCGGGAGAGTATACAGGCCCTGCTGGCAAGCTTGAAAACAGAGCAGCTGACAAAGCACCTGTATGATTTTCCTAGCTCTCCCCTGATCCTGTAAGACACTCCAAATATAAAGATGACAAACGTGATTTAAAAAGAACTGAAATACAAATTTATTAAAATCTGCAAAGTATGAGTCATGTTCAAGGGGAACAAAGCATTCATCATGAAAGGTACCCCAGTCACACAATCCTCAACTAAAATGATAAAAGTTCTTTCTCTGCCAACTCATAATCTATTCCCTTGCATCTCAAACATGCACACACACAAATACATTCACACACATGCTGTCTGGAGTAGAGCGACATGACTTGTATTAAAAGGAACAGTAAAAGCATTTAAAGGACTATTTCGCCTAAAAATAAAAGGTTTAGAACAACATGAGGGCGAATAAATAACCAATTTCAGGTGAGTTATCACTTTAAATGCATTTAGACTACTAATAAATAAAACCGGACTTTATTGCCAAAACAGAACATCATAATTAACAAGAGATTGGTCACTAAATTACAGTCTGAAAAAGCCGGTGAGTTTGCCCTGACCAGCGATAAGCTTCTTGCCTGCAGCTTTAACGTTCCTCTTCCCCGGGCCTCCAGCGGGAGTCTTGGTAGGGGGTCTTTTCTGAGGGGGCTGGTTCTCTTCTCTTCCTTGCTCAGTGCACTCTCTATTGGCGAGCTTTCTCTTTGAGGTCCCGGTTGCTCTTCTGAGCGGTTCTGGCTGGGTCCCCTTCCCACCTGCTCGGTTCCAAGCATTTCCACTATGTTCCCCCAGAGCGGATTGGCCAGGACCTTCATGCCTTAAGTTAGTGGCCTCTGGGTCCATATCCACAGAAAAACAAGAAAGGGGGGACAAAAGAAAAGCATTGGACTTTGAGAATAAGGTGAAACAATGAGCAGGAATAAAGAAGGAGGGAGGGCTGAGGACGGAAGGGTAGAAAAGGTTACGATGAAATTGCTGACGTTAGTCTGCACTTTAACAGGCGGTGTGTTTATTTTACAGCGCTGAAACTGAAGATTTGTCATGTAACCTGGTGGAGCGAAGCACACATTCCCACAAAAAGTGAGCGAGGGGGGGGGGAAGGAACGTGTGCTCTTAAGAGTTTTTACAACAGATGTGGGGGAAGCCAGGTTTTATGGGATGGGGAATCGTTTAAAGGTTGATCTTAAGTACCAGTCCCCAAGCAGGGACTGGGCAGGGATCAAGGCCTGGGCTGTGGAGGTGGACCTGGGCATCTTTCCGACCGTGTGGCGTCAGAAAAAGGGAGCAATTCTGCATGTGTATGCGCAGCGAACAGACCAAGCATGAAGGTTATTCAGTACACTAAGAACTGAGCCCCCTCTTAAGAAAAGAGGAAGCCAAAAAAACACTTAAGACCCCATGAAATGACTTAATGAACGCAGATTCCTTGTCGATCGGTTGCAGTGGGTGGTACATTCTCATTCTAGAGAGTCCGTGATAGGACATGAACCTGTGGCATTATCATTCATTTTGCTCTGGTTTCTCAGAAGAGAAAGCCTACACATTTTAAAAACATTATAAAGTTTCATTTTGTGATCTTTTCAAAGGACACAACAGCATCTAAATGGTCTCAAAGCTAATACACAAGGACTACGAGCGACAAAATTACTTATACATGGTGTATAAATGTGGCAGAGGCACTACCTTTGAGACTGATGTCCATCCCAGTGGGGTCAGGCTCTTGCTCCACAGTCACATGTAAAAAGATGGTTTTTTTGGGTGCAGGGTGCACACAGGTGGGAAGTTGGCTGGTGCTGGGAAACGCCAACACCCGGTTGAGGGGCATCTCATCCTTGTATGTACATGCAAACTGAGAGCGGACAGTTGGCCGCACAACCTTTAAAAGAAAAAAATCTAAAGTAATTCGCTTTTAAAACTTTTGCTGAAAAATAGTGACTTAGATTTTTAATCCAAACAATAATAATGATAATAATAATCCAAGACTAAACCACATCCATACTACCAGCTTGATAAAATGCCGAAAAAGTATTATAAACGAATGATGTATGACACAGTAGCCCTACAGAACTGGTACAACAGGACAAATGACAGTCCAATCATTGGACTGTCCAGAAACTGGACATGTCCAGAAACTTTCACACTGGCCTCATGTCATCAGGCCGTTCTTATTTTTGAGCCCTGCTGATACAACTGGGTGGACATGACCACATCTAAAATCTTATGATAATGAATACAAAAAAATAGGATAAATATTGCGGTCCAGAGGCCGGCGTGAGGTGCATGAAAAAAAAAGGAAATGGTATCTCGCACAGGCTTAGTGAACCTCGAAGGTCTCAAGGGTCTCAGAGAAGCGCTGATCCACCTCTTTCAGGGCCTTTGATCCATCCCTGCTAAGGATTATCAGGATTCAACGCTCTCTCCCTTCAGGCTAGCCGGCCACAGTAGGAGAGTGGAATTCATGAAATACATACAATTAAAAACACCCATTTTCATATTTTAGCAGTCATAAAGGTGCGGTCACAAACTTGAAATATTCTTTCATCCATATGAATGCAAACATAAGAGTAAGTACACAAGTACATACATCAAAGTTTTTTTTTTTTTTATCTTAAATGGGGGGTCTAATGCTACTTCATGCATTCTGACTTATTTACACGGTTAAAGAGTTGGATTCCCATGCTAAACATGACCAAAGTCTCAAAAAACGAGTTGGATGTATGACTATTTCTGTGCCAAATACTCTCCTTCAGGGTTTGTATAAGTTTCGGAAATGTATGACGCCATAAAGGTTGGAACTCCTTTTATGGGCACTTCTCCAAGAAGAGCATGCGCACACATCAACCAGAGCAAGAGCAGCCCGTCAACGCGTTTCATTCGGGTTATGGAAGTCATCGACAGCACTGCACAGGATTTTACACTTTGCTTTTGACCACAAAATCAACAGTCACCAAAGAAGTGTGTTTTTGGTTGTGAGGGAAAGACAGCCTTGTTCAGCTTCCAAAAGAAGGGAATTAGCGTTAAAGGGACTTTTTTGTTGTCACTACTTGCAGATGATCGCCACGCAAAAACTACACATGCTCGTGACTCTCCAGGTCCGCCCACGGCACGCCTCCAGTAGCTCGACTGTTTTCGGAGAGAAGCGTAAAGCTGTATCTTTTTTTTTTTTTATAAATCTGATAAAACTAAAACTAAAGACTCTTCGGAGATATGAAGGATGCAATACTATACTCTATAGGTACTCAAGATTAACATGAGATTGACTGAAACTGTGTGTGTTATGTCTCCTTTAAGCTCACATTTTTGTGAACTTTGACCTGCACATCCAGGTTTAAAAAAGATCTTGGACTAACAGAGGATCTAAATGTTACAGATCAATCTCTTTGCCGGGAAAAGTAAAAAAAAAAAACATGAAAACTCACTCACTAATATAGGTGGTTTAGTACACAAGAAGCTGCGTGGTTAGAAGTTTGCAGGGGTGCTGGAACTTGCTGATTATTTAAATGTTCGGAACACATTATTCAGGGATCCCACACATCTTGACCAATGAATTTCCATGATTTTTCCATAACCACTTGGTGATTACTATATTTTTAAAAGATTTGCTAATGAATCATTCAAACCGATTTGTGAATCGCTTTGGCTTCAAAAACAATGATTCACGCACAAATAACTATGGCTTGCTAGCAAGTTTCCAGATCTCTGTGCATGTTTTTAGATCAACGTCTATAAATTTACTACTACTACTACTACTACTACTACATTAATATTATTACTATTATTTACAACAACATTTAATAATTTAACTAAATTAATAGTTAATATATTTATTTTTGTGTATAATTAATTGTTATTAAAACCAACAATAAGTTATTATTATTATTATTAACAAAAATTGACTATAACTATTAAAAAAAATAAAAAATAAATTCCCCAGGCCTAGAAAACCTGATTTTAAAAATACAGTGTTTCCAGGTTTCCCATGACTGTCGGACTCCTGATTATTAATTATTTGTTACATAAAGAGGTTTGTTGCAAAAAATTATTTTGCTCGATTAAAATCTAGTGTGATCACTCTATAACTCACGTAAAAATGTGGTCTAGGAGGGTCCAAGAGCTTTTTGTGCCAGACCAGTGCTATTGCTGTACTCCACCTCACTTTATGTGTGAATATATGAAGAGATTAATAAATGTAAACATTTGGGCTGCAGCGGGAAAGAGGCTGCCCTGAATCCCTGACCTTGCTTTTGTGAAAGGGAATTACAGTAACAGAATCATCTGGGATTGTTTGACACACTATTTTCCTAATTAATGCTGTTCAGTTGCTTTGACACAATCTGTATTGTTAAAAGCGCTATATAAATAAAGGTGACTTGACTTGACTTGACTTGATTGTTAGCTGTACGAGAGACCCCGATTCCCCCGTAAGAAGTGTTTGTGTGTGGTAACAGTACTCCATAAGGTGCTGGGAGGTGGGGAACTGCACAGGCAGGGAAGCAGGCCGATGAAAGACCCCTTCTGGCTCCGCGCTCACACTCTCTCATCAGAGAAAAGAGACGTGGTGGTGAACAGGACCACATGCAGCAGGTTCAAGGCACTTCCATCAAAAATCAAGTTAATGCACATGATGCACTGCAGGAAATGACCTTGCGTCCTCTCTGAATAACTCAATCATCTATTCAATTCAGCTCCATGTGTTGTGCTGCCAAACGTCTAGTGGAGATTTGCTTGGATGTTTTGAAGTGCGAGTTATCATGGCAAAATCTCACTATTATGACGTTTAATCATAGTTATCAAACTAAGGAGGGACAAAGCCGCCATTTGCTGTTCGGTACAACACACTTTGATGTTCCTCAGATAAACATGCTTGAACAATTCAGGCGATTTCATTAATACTGGTGCAGACGTCATTAAAGGTTGCTTTTGAGAAATGGATCATGCATCGATACATGGCAGCAGGTAAAAGACGAGAGAATGAGTTAAGATAGGACGAGACCAACAGATCCACAAATATAGATAACAAGTACAATTTCTTTGGGAAAGCAAGGTAACACAAAATCTTTTGTATAAATCAAAGGCTTCTCTACACTCATCTGGGGTCATGCACTAATGATAGGGAGACAGAAATTAAGTCAAGGCTAGGTCATGACTGTCCTGGCTTTTAATTCAAAGCAATGGCTATGTTCACAATAACATAGTACTCATACTGCTGCTTAGGTTCATATTCAGCATGTGCAACATATACAGTGTGTCCATTTTTTGTATGCATACCTGAATGACCTGCAACATCAGCCAAAAAGAGCAATATACAACAGATATGGTGCATGACATGGGATAATGTATTTCGTCATAACGCAGTGCACTCCAAATGACCTTCCATTTCTAGTGTTAGTGATTAGTAACAAGGAATATCAGTGATTATTTTTGGCTTACATTAAAAAAATAAATACATGTCATCTTTTTTCAAACACAGTGACTTTGTGACCAACCAGAAACGTATCATGAAATAATGCCTAAAAGTCACTTAATCATATTAATTAATAATAATGCCTAAAACTTTACTTTAAAATATTATAATTTATTATAAGAGTGCTTAAATAAACACTTATAGGTATGCATGTTTTTTTTTGTTTTTTTTGTGGGACCAAGCGTGAATGAAATCATAGGAAAATACATAAAATAATAAATGACTATCTAAAACAAATACAAATAAACTTTAATTAAATTTAGTCTTGAATTAATTTTGTATTACTTTTTTGGCCAGTATTGGAACTCTATATTTCCAGCGAAGGCAAACATCTACAGCTGCTATGTAGACTTAAGACATTTGTTGTGTTCAGAATGGAATACTATGGATATGCATTTCCAATACAGGAAAAAAAAAAGAAAAAAAAAAGCATGAAAACGTACCTGGGATTAGAGGTTTCTCCCAAAACTTCTTGACACTGGTCGATAAAATTGAGAAACTCTGATAAGCCCTTTACGTGCTTCCTTAAGGGGTGAGACTCAGGTGGGGCGTACCCCTTTCCTCCAAGCTGTATGGCCCTGACAAATGATGTTACTGTCTGAATATAGAAAAATCTTCAATTAATTAGCATTCACATTACGGTTAAAAAGATGTTTAGTTGAACAAAAAAAATTTGTGCAAATGATAACTTATCTATATTTGAAAAGTACTCATTGCAAATTCACCAGGAAGAGAGACGAGGTGCTGTCACAGGCAGCATGTCTAAGGTCGGTAAAGGCGATGTGACCCAGAGAGCGATTTGGGTTGTCCAGGGTGTATGCGAGAGCCATGTCATACTTAGAGTTCACCAGAAGGCCCAAATAAGAACAGAAAACTCTCCTGACAACTCTCTGTATCTGCAGGAAAAGTTGAACAACACCTTAGTGGGGTAGTTGGAATTGGACTAAAAACACATCAACAAATGTTAACTGAAAGGGTAAAATGTTTTTTTTTTTTTTTTAAACAGGAACGGTTCATACTCTTCCGTTCTGCAATACTGATGAGTCAGTTAGCTGACTTGGACTCATGTTGTATAAGAGGATGGGCTTTTTCCACAGCCCCTTAAGCTTAAACAGGCCAGGCTCATAAACTTCATCACACCAGTATTACAGTGGCAAAGCCCAGCGTCTACTCACACATAAATCAGAGCCCAGCAGAGCAGTTGTGAACAGAACTGGGCAAGACTAGCAGTAGTTTCGACACACTATACAAAGTGCTTTTAAAACATCCCGTTCTCATTCCACGATTCTGAATATATGATATGATATGATATTTGATATGATGTGTGAGACCCTGGACCACAAAACCAGTCTAAAGTCGCTGGGGTATATTTGTAGCAATAGCCAAAAATACATTGTATGGGTCAAAATGATTGATTTTTCCTTTTATGCCAAAAATCATTAGGATATTAAGTAAAGATCATGTTCCATGAAGATATTTTGTAAACTTACTACTGTAAATATATTAAAACTTAATTTTTGATTAGTAATATGCATTGCTAAGAACTTCATTTGGACAACTTTAAAGGCGATTTTCTCAATATTTGGATTTTTTTTGCACCCTCAGATTCCAGATTTTCAAATAGTTGTGTCTCAGCCAAATATTGTCCTATCCTAACAAACCAAACCATACATTAATGGAAAGCTTATTTATTCAGCGTTCAGATGATGTATAAATCTCAATTTCGAAAAATTGACCCTTATGACTGGTTTTGTGGTCCAGGGTCACGTATATGATATGATATTCGCATTCTTCTGAATAAGAGGCACATGCAAGGGAGTGGAATTTAACAGGAAACAAAAGGAAAAAAAGAAAAAGCCAGCAAAAGAAAACTAGAGTAAGATCTCAACATAAAAGTAACAGAATCAGATCCTTTGCTAAACTCCACCCTCCTTAGTTACTGTTGCCAAGTGCAATAAGCTTTAAACTGTCACACAGGAGTCAGGACAATGCCTTCACTTAATTATATTACAATTAATTAGAACAACATGCATTCATTATATTAATAATAAGTGCTATAAATTAAACAGCATATTTAATATATGTAGCATATTTTATATATGTGATATATTCCGCATATTTAGTACTATGCATGTGTGTGTGTAACCTATTACAATTGTCAGCCTATACATGTAAAACAAATCGTTTAAAAATTAAAACAATGTAAAACATATATTAAATAAAAGTAAATATTATTGGTGTAAAAGTAAATATTATTAAATATATGAATATACAATTTTAAAGTTTAAATAATTAGGTGTCATTCACTTAAAGTAAATTAAATTTATTTATTACATGCATGTAATTCAGTAAATATAGTAAAAGTGTTAAGTGCTTTGTTGAAATGTTTGTGTTCATCTCATTTGCTGTCATTGTCACTAAGAGCCACATGCAGGTTTGTTTTTGTGAATTGTGGGGACATTCCATAGGCGTAATGGTTTTTATACTGCACAAACCGTATTTTCTATTGCCCTACACCTTATATATATATATATATATATATATAAGATTTATAATTTTGAAATATGGGGACACTCAATGTCCTCATAAATCACCTTCTCATTGTAATACCCATGTCATATCCATGTCATTATACAAATTTGTGTCCTCAAATCACAAAAACGCGCGCACACACACACACAAAAAAAACACTTATTCTAGTCTCATAAATCCATCACCATTTACCTGTGGACTGCTGATTCCAGCCTTGTTAGATGGAGTTGCGGGACACACAGGAAGTGGATCCATTTTCTCCAAACTCTCCTTTTCACCAATGAGAAACTGAAACAGTTGCATCTAGATATCGAGATAAGACCGAGAATATGCCACAGATTAAAGATCTTTCAGATGGATGACTGAAAGAACAACCAAATCTGAGGCCCTCTGGCAGCACTCACTGCGGTTAGGGGCTCCTCGGGGTCCCCGTTTATCCGAAGCTCCTTGAACATAATGAAGACGTCAATCAAATCCACAGTATTGGTGCGTTTCAAAAAGCAGTCATACTCTTTTCGGATGAGGTCATAGTTCTGTGGAAGAGGGATATCGTTGTGGGATAGCTGGAGCTTGTCCAGAAGGAAGTATTTCCAGGCAGCCAAGACTTCACTCAAAGCAACACCAAAGTCCCCATGTTCCTGTCAGGAGCAGAGCAAACACAGGGACGAGAATATTACGCACAACGGTTCCACAGAAAATGTACAGATACGGAACAAAATGTATGATTCAAACTTGCATGACTCATTCTTTTTCCTACCACTGCATGTATAAACTGCAAGCAAACATTTACATTGAAATTCAAAGTGGAGATCCTACAGGTTTAAACAGTGATAACGTGATTTTAAAATGTGTTTTTCACCCCTTTGTTTCTTGATACAATTATCAGCAGAAGAATTACAGTAAAAATGTGGAGGAAAAATCTTCCAAAGATCAATTGACCATCTGTACAAAGTTCACATGATCAGTGGCACATATTTGACTTAATTAGTGCTCTTAAAAACATTCAAGATTTTTAACCATGCTTTGCATATTTATGACGTAAAAAAAATCTATTAAATTCAAGTTTCATTTTGATGTACCAGTAAAACCATACACACTATAAAAACAGTATTATTACAATTTTAAAAAAGTTTTCTGTTTTAATACATTTAAAATGTAATTTATCCATGCAATGGCAAAGCTGTATTTTCAGCAGCCATTACTCCAGTCCTCAGGGTCACATGATCCTACAGAAATCATTATAATATACTGATTTTGTGCTTAAGAAACTTTTTTATTTATTATCAATGTTGAAAATGTTTTTTGGAAACTGTGATAATGTTGTTTTTTTCTGGTTACTTTGATTAATAGGAAGTTTAAAAGTGCAACATTTATTTCAAATAGAAAATATTTTAATTAATTATATTGTGGAATAAGTCTTAAGCAACATTACCTGCTTGTTGACCCCAGCCATAGTAAGTTGTAGGACCATCAGCATCCCATCAGCCCCTTGGATGGTGGTCCTCTCAGAGTCTAACACCCTGTGACATTCTCTCCTGAAGACCCTGGTCATTGTTCTCAGGCTTTCCTCCATAACCACCATTATTCAACCCTTACAAAATGAACTGCAGGGCCAGAAAATTAGGCAGATCAGCACTGAAATGATTATGAGCAGACAGCAGAACATACATGCAACCCAGCCAGCATCACATATACCTTTCCAAGTCTACCACTGAGCTAGAACAGAAAGTCCGAAGACATCAAGCAAATCACAATAATAGTCAGGAACAAGAGGAGGCCCTTTCCCCTTTGCACTTTATTATGAACAGAACCTTCAAACCTCTTAGGTCAACTTACCAACACTGATATTTAGACGCGTCTTATGTCTCTACTGTGAAACACATGGGAAAACAGACGCCAGTAGATGCAAGTTATTATAAACTGGTCCGCTGCCTGTAAATTTAAATCCACATGCCAGGAAGCCTGGACCAATCACAGAGCGCGATGCGTTAGCCACGCCCCCGCCAAACGGGAAGTCAATAGCGCAAACAGAACGGTCCCGTTTTGTTTCAAACCACAACGCGTATCAGTGTCGATTGTTGACAAGAAAATAAATAAAACTCATGCGGTGATTTAAAGAAATATGAGAGCTATACCATCCACTTTTAAAAATCAGTTTATATGACTGCAGGGGCAGTACATTTCCCCAGGACTATAAATAGTTTCAGTTCGTCTAGACAAATTAGCAATAAACTAAACCATTAATTAGTGCGTTTTACAATTGTCTATAGAGTTTGCATTTTATTACGTATATCCCCCATTATAATAAGAAAAAAATACTCAGCATCTCCGAATTCATATTTTTACTTGATTTTAAACCGTATACAGACAGCTCATAAACGATTAAATAAAATACAATTGCTCCAGGGGTAAAATTAACATTTACAATAAATTAGAGAAGTTCATCAATGCGGCTTTGTTTCTAATGTCAATCAAAGCAGATACTCTTCGCGTCATGATTATGTCACTAACCTGGAAGTAAACAAACGCGACCACGTGATCAGAAAGCGCGCTGAAGACAAGAACTCGCTTTCTCGGCCAGACGATCAACTGAGTTAACAAAATTATCTCAGGTTTGTCATAAAGTTTTTTTTTTACATGCTGGACTCGTTACACACCAGCCTGCTGTCTCTGATCTATGTATAGTTCATTTGTAACTTCAACAGTGAAATGAATGTACGAAGTCCGTGAAGAAATATAAAGAGTTATATATTTATTATATCATACATATGTGAGGTACAGTAGTTCTAGTGTTTATTTTTATTTTTTAAAGTTATATTCTTTGAATGTAGGAAACTTTCTTCATACAATAATTCTTGCACTTTTGTTAACCATTATGGCATTCTCCTCCAATAAAATGCATTTTTTTTGTTAACTCTCCGTGTTACTTATATTTTAGATTGGAAAGTAACTCCATTTCATCCAAACAGTAAAGATTCGTTTGATGGAAGATGCCAGATGAAACGGTTCGCTCTGCAAGCTACACAGTGTCCTGCGAGGACTATGTTCATGTAGTGGAGTTCAGTCCATTTGACTGTGGCTCACCTGCGTCACTTCTGGCGTATGGAGGAAACCAGTATGTGGTCGTGGGCACTTGTCGTTTCAAGGTGAGTAGCCTACAGTAATTCACCAGACTGCTCGATCAGTCTGTGGCAAGAGGGCTAACAGTCTGCAGATGTATGTACCTCACTGCAGGGTTGCTGTCCTGCTTCCACATACCTGTTTATGATAGGGTGACCATACGTGTCATTTTCCCAGGACACGGATTTCTATATTGCCTAAAATATCTAGGTTTTGGCTTTGTTTGCGTGTGCAGACCGATCGGTGTATGACATCAAAATACCATACAGACGGTTCCTTATGCTTTCAAAATGCTCTCGAGGTATTTTGATGTCATACACTGATCGGTCTGCACACGCAAACAAAGCCAAAACCTAGATGGCGTTGATAGTGTTGCCATAGAAAAGCATAAGTCCGAGGACGTGAACAGCTCCGAGTATCTCGAAATTACGGTAATTACGATATGGCGTGAAAGCAGCATAACAAACCCAGATAAACCCCACCCTCGGGAAAAGGCAGCAAAGAGGGCGAGGCCATGCTGCGCTGCTTTAGAGAAGAGGAAGAGAAAACTAGA
>NW_015552565.1:176063-176255 GCF_001515605.1 Sinocyclocheilus anshuiensis
TCGTTAGTTTTACTTTTCTTTTTGTTTTCATTTTTGAAAAACTTATCTTTGCTGTTTACCTCACATTACGCCATGGAGTTCTGTAATTCAGCTAAACGTTCTGTAATTTATTAGTCAGTAGTGTTGTCACGGTACCAAAATTTCAGTATTCGGTACCAATACCAGTGAAAATCCACGGTTCTCGGTACCAAT
>NW_015552565.1:176274-176475 GCF_001515605.1 Sinocyclocheilus anshuiensis
AACCTGGTACCGTAACGTTTTCATTTTTTTAGTACCGACTTGGTACCGAAATACCGGGTCTTTTGACAACACTATTAGTCAGTATATAATACAGTATGTGGTGTGTGCCATGCCTCATCTTATTTGTTTTTGTTAAACGTTTTGTAAGCTAGTTTGTCATTGTATCTTACTGATTTATTGTTGTTGTGCTTTTTAATTAAG